>NW_027043329.1:0-162647 GCF_036013475.1 Columba livia
TAAGAAAGAAAGAAGAAAGAAAGAAGAAAGTAAGAAGAAATAAAGAGAAAAGAAAGAAGAATGAAAGAAAGAAGAAAGAAAGAAAAAAGAAAGAAAGAAGAAAGAAGAAAGAAAGAAAAATTAAAGAAGAAAGAATGTAAGAAGAAAGAAAGAAAGAAGAAAGATAGAAAGAAGAAAAGAAAGAAAGGAAGTATGAAAGAAGAAAAAATAAGAAAGAAAGAAGAAAAAAGAAAGAAGAAAGAAAGAAGAAAGAAAGAACAAAGAAAGAAGAAAGAAAGAAGAAAGAAAGAATTAAGAAAGAAGTAAGAAAGAAAGAAAAAAGAACGAAAGAAGTAAGAAAGAAGTAGGAAAGAAAAAAGAAAGAATAAAGAAAGAAGAAAGAAAGAAGAAAGAAGAAAAGAAAGAAGGAAGAAAGAAAGAAGATAGAAAGAAGAAAGAAAGAAAGAAAGGAGAAAGAAGAGGAAAGAAAGAAGAAAGAAAGAAGAAAGAAAAGAAAGAAAGAAGAAGGAAAAAAGAAGGGAATAAGAAAGAAAGAAGAAAGAAAGAAGAAAGAAAGAAAGAAAGAAGAAAGAAAAGAAGAAAGAAAGAAAGAAGAAAGAAAGAATAAAGAAAGAAGAAAGAAAGAAAGAATAGAGAAAAAGAAAAAAAGGAGAAGAAGAAAGAAGAAGAAAGAAAGAAAGAGGAAAGAAAGATGAAAGAATGAAGAAAGAAAAGAAGTAAGAAAGAAGAAAGAAAGAAGAAAGAAAGAAAGAAAGAAGAAAGAAAGAAGAAAGAAAGAAAGAAGAAAGAAAGAATAAAGAAAGAAGAAAGAAAGAAAGAATAGAGAAAAAAGAAAAAAAGGAGAAAGAAAGAAAGAAGAAAGAAAGAAAGAGGGAAAGAAAGAAGAAAGAAAAGATGAAAGAAAGAAGTAAGAAAGAAGAAAGAATGAAGAAAGAAAGAAGAAAGAAAGAAGAAAGAAAGAAAGAAGAAGAAGAAAGAAAGAAGTAAGAAATATGTAAGAAAGAAGTAAGAAGGAAAGAAAGAAGAAGAGAAAGAAGAGAGAGAAGAAAGAAGAAAGAAGAAAGAAGAAAGAAAGAAGAAACGCAGAAGAAAGAAAGAAGAAAGAAAGTAGAAAGGAAAGAAAGAAGAAAGAAAGAAGAAAGAAAGAAAGAAGAATGAAAGAGAAAGGAAGAAGAAAGAAAGAAGAAAGAAAGAAAGAAGTAAGAAAGAAGAAAGAAGAAGTAAGAAAGAAGTAAGAAAGAAGAAATAAAGAAGAAAGAAGAAGAAAGAAAGAAAGAAAGAAAGAAAGAAGAAAGAAGAAGAAGAAAGGAGAAATAAAGAAGAAAGAAAGAAGTAAGAAAGAAGTAAGAAGGAAAGAAAGAAGAAAGAAAGAAGAAAGAAGAAAGAAAGAAAAAAAAAGAAGAAAGAAAGAAGAAAGAAAGAAGAAAGAAAGAAGAAAGTAAGAAAGAAAGAAAGAAAGAAAAATGAATGAAGAAAGGAAGAAGAAAAAAAAGAAGAAAGAGAAAGGAAAGAAAGAAGAAAGAAAGAAAGAAGAAAAGAAAGAAAGAAGAAAGAAAGAAGGAAAGAAAGAAAGAGGAAAGAAAAGAAGAAAGAAAGAAGAAGAAAGAAGAAAGGAAGAAGAAAGAAGTAAGAAAGAAAGAAGTAAGAAAGAAGAAGGAAAGAAGTAAGAAAGAAGTAAGAAAGAAGAAATAAAGAAGAAAAAAAGAAGAAAGAAAGGAAGAAGAAAGAAAGAAGAAAGAAAGAAGAAAAAACAGTAGTAAGAAAGAAGTAAGAAACGAGTAAGAAAGAAGTAAGAAATAAGAAAGAAAGAAGAAAGAAAGAAGAAGGAAAGAAGAGAGAAAAATAAAGAAGAAAGAAAGAAGAAAGAAAGAAAGAAAGAAGAAGAAAGAAACAAAGAAGAAAGAAGAAAAAAAGAAGAAAGAAGAAAGAAGAAAGAAAGAAGAAAGAAAGAAGAAAGAAAGAAGAAGGAAAGAAGAGAGAAAAATAAAGAAAGAAAGAAGAAAGAAAGAAGAAAGAATGAAGAAAGAAAGAAGATAGAAAGAAGAAAAAAAGGAGAAAGAAAGAAAGAAGAAAGAAAGAAGAAAGAAAAGAAGAAAGAAAGAAAGAATAAAGAAGAAAGAATGAAGAAAGAAAGAAGAAATAAAGAAAGAAGAAAGAAAGAAGAAAGAAAGAAGAAAGAAAGAAGAAGAAAGAAGAAAGAAAGTAGAAAGAAAGAAAGAAGAAAGAAAGAAGAAAGAAAGAAAGAATAAAGAAGAAAGAAAGAAGAAAGAAAGAAGAAATAAAGAAAAAAGAAAGAAAGAAAGAAGAAGAAAGAAGAAAGAAGAAAGAAAGAAGAAAGAAAGAAGAAAGAAAGTAGAAAGAAAGAAAGAAGAAAGAAAGAAGAAAGAAAGAAAGAATAAAGAAGAAAGAAAGAAGGAAAGAAAGAAGAAATAAAGAAAAAGAAAGAAAGAAAGAAGAAGAAAGAAGAAAGAAGAAAGAAAGAAGAAAGAAAGAAGAAAGAAAGTAGAAAGAAGAAAGAAGAAAGAAAGAAGAAAGAAAGAAAGAAGAAAGAAAGAAAGAAAGAAGAAAAAAAGAAGAAATAAAGAAAGAAGAATGAAAGAAGAAAGAAAGAAATAAGAAAGAAAGATGTAAGAAAGAAGTAAGAAAGAAGTAAGAAATAAGAAAGAAAGAAGAAAAAAAGAAGAAAGAAAGGAGGAAGAAAGAAAGAAAGAAAGAAGAAAGAAAGAAAGAAAGAAAGAAGAAAGAAAGAAGTAAGAATGAAATAAGAAAGAAGTAAGAAAGAAGTAAGAAATAAGAAAGAAAGAAGAAAAAAAGAAGAAAGAAAGGAGGAAGAAAGAAAGAAGAAAGAAAGTAGAAAGAAAGAAGAAAAAAAAGTAGTAAGAAGTAGTAAGAAAACAAGTAAGAAAGAAGTAAGAAAGAAGAAAGAAAGAAGAAAGAAAGAAGAAGGAAAGAAGAGAGAAAAATAAAGAAAGAAGAAAGTAAGAAAAAAAGAAGAGAGAAAGGAAGAAGAAAGAAGAAAGAAAGAAAAGAAAGAAGAAAGAAAGAAGAAATAAAGAAGGAAGAAAGAAAGAAGGAAGAAAGAAGTAAGAAGGGAAGAAAGAAGAAGAAAGAAGAAAGAAGAAAGAAAGAAGAAAGAAAGAAGAAAGGAAAGAAGAAGGAAAGAAGAGAGAAAAATAAAAGAAAGAAAGAAGAAAGAAAGAAAAGAAGAAAGAAAGAAAGAAGAAAGAAGGAAAACAGAAAGAAGAAAGAAAGAAGTAAGAAAGAAGAAAGAATGAGGAAAGAAAGAAGAAAGAAGAAGAAAGAAAGAAGAAACGAAGAAGAAAGAAAGAAAAGAAGAATGAAAAGAAGAAAGAAGAAATGGAGAATGAAAGAAGAAAGAAAGAATAATGAAAGTAAGAAGAAAGAAAGAAGAAAACACAGATGAAAGAAAGAAGAAATGAAGAAGAAAGAAAGAAAGAAAGAAAGAAAGGAGAAAGAAAGAAGAGAGGAAGAAGAAAGAAAAAAGAAAAAAAGAAGTAAAAAAGAATAAGAAACAAGAAAGAAAGAAGTAAGAAAGAAGAAAGAAAGAAGAAAGAAAGAAGAAAGAAAGGAAGAAGAAAGAAAGAAGAAAGAAGGAAAGAAGAAAGAAAGAAGAAAGAAAGAATAGAGAAAGAAAGAAAGAAGAAAGAAAGAAGAAAGAAAGAAAGAAGTAAGAAAGAAAGAAGAAAGATACTAAGAAGAAAGAGAGAAGAAAGAAAGAAGAAAGAAAGAAGAAAGAAAGAAGTAAGAAAGAAGAAAGAAAGAAGAAAGAAAGAAGAAAGAAAGAAGAAGGAAAACAAGAAAGAAACAAGAAAGAAAGAAAGGACGTAAGAAAAGAAGAAAGAAAGAAAGAAGAAAGAAGAAAGAAAGAAAGAAGTAAGAAAGAAGAAAGAAAGAAGAAAGAAAGAAGAAAGAAAGAAAGAAAGAAAGAAGAAAGAAGAAAGAAAGAAAGAAAAAAGAAAGAAGTAAGAAAGAAGAAAGAAACAAAGAAGAATGAAAGAAGAAAGAAAGAATGAAGAATGAAAAGAATAAAGAAACAAGAAAGAAAGAAGAAAGAAATACAGAAGTAAGAAAGAAAGAAGAAAGAAATAAGAAAGAAGAAAGAAATAAGAAAGAAAGAAGAAAGAAAGAAGAAATAAGAAAGAAGTAAGAAAGAAGTAAGAAAGAAAGAAGAAAGAAAGGAAGAAAGAAAGAAAGAAACAAAGAAAGAAAGAAAGAAAGAAAGAAAGAAAGAAAGAAAGAAAGAAAGAAAGAAAGGAGAAGAAAGAAGAAGGAAAGAAGAAAGGAAGAAATAAGAAAGAAAGAAAGAAGAAAGAAAGAAGAAAGAAAGAAGTAAGAAAGAATAGAGAAAGAAAGAAAGAAAGAAAGAAAGAAGAAAGAAAGAAAGAAGAAAGAAAGTAGAAAGAAAGAATAGAGAAAGAAAGAAAGAAGAAAGAAAGAAGAAAGAAAGAAAGAAGAAAGAAAGTAGAAAACAAAGAAGAAAGAAAGAAGAAAGAAAGACCGTAAGAAAATATGAAAGTAAGAAAGAAGTAAGAAAGAATTAAGAAAGAAGTAAGAAAGAAGAAAGAAAGAAGAAAAAAAAGAAGAAAGAAAGAAGGAAGAAAGAAAGAAGAAAGAAAGAAGAAAGAAAAAAAAGAAAAAAAAGAAGTAAGAAAGAAGTAAGAAAGAAGTAAGAAAGAAGAAAGAAAGAAGAAAGAAAGAAGAAGGAAAGAAGAGAGAATCATAAAGAGAGAAAGATTAAAGAAAGAAAGAAGATAGAAAGAAAGAAGAAAGAAAGAAGTAAGAAAGAAGAAGAAAGAAAGAAGAAAGAAAGAAGAAAGAAAGAAAGAAAGAAGAATGAAAGAGGAAAGAAAGAAGAAAGAATGAAAGACTAAAGAAACAAGAAAGAAAGAAGAAAGAAAGCAGAAAGAAAGAGAAGAAAGAAGAAGAAAGGAAGAAGAAAGAAAGAAAGAAGAAAGAAAGAAGAAAGAAAGAAAGAAGAATGAAAGAAGAAAGAAAGAATAAAGAAAGAAAGAAGAAAGAAAGAAGAAAGAAAGAAGAAAGAAGAAAGAAAGAGGAAAGAAGAATGAAATAAGAAAGAAAGAAGAAAGAAAGAAAGAAGTAAGAAAGAAGAAAGAAAGAAGAAAGAAAGAGGTAAGAAAGAAAGAAGAAAGAAAGAAATAAAGAAGAGAGAAAGAAGAAAGAAAGAAGAAAGAAAGAAGAAAGAAACAAGACTGAAGTAAGAAAGAAAGAAGTAATAAACAAAGAAGAAAGAAGAAAGAAAGAAGAAAGAAAGAAGAAAGAAGAAAGAAAGAAGAAAGAAGAAAGAACAAAGAAAGAAGAAAGAAAGAAGAAAGAAAGTATAAAGAAAGAAGAAAGAAAGAAAGAAAGGAAGAAGAAAGGAAGAAGAAAGGAAGAAGAAAGGAAGAATAAAGAAAGAAGAAAGGAAAGAAGAAAGAAAGAAGAAAGAAAGAAAGAAGAAAGAAAGAAAGAATAAAGAGAAAAGAAAGAAGAATGAAAGAAGAATGAAAGAAGAAAGAAAGAAGAAAGAAAGAAGAAAGAAAGAAGAAAGAAAGAAAAAAGAAAGAAGAAAGAAACAAGAAAGAATAGAGAAGAAAGAAGAAAGAAAGTAGAAAGAAAGAAAGAAGAAAGAAGAAGAAACAAAGAAAGAAGAAAGAAAGAAAGAAGAAAGAAAGAAGAAAGAAAGAAGAAAGAAAGAAGTAAGAAAGAAGTAAGAAAGAAAGAAGAAAGAAAGAAGAAAGAAAGAAAGAAAGTAAGAAGAAAGAAAAAGAAAAAATAAGAATGAAAGAAGAAAGAAAGATAGAAGAAAGAAGTAGAAAGAAAGAAAGAAGAAAGAAAGAAGAAAAAAGAAAGAAGGAAAAAAGAAAGTAAGAAGAAAGAAAGAAGAAAGAAAGAAAGAAGAAAGAAAGAAATAAAGAAGAAAGAAAGAAAGAAGAAAGAAAGAAGAAAGAAAGAAGAAAGAAGAAAGAAAGAAGAAAGAAAGAAAGAAGTAAGGAAGAAGAAAGAAAGAAAGAATAAAGAAAGAAGAAAGAAAGAAGAATGAAAGTAGAAAGAAAGAAGAAAGAAAGAATAAAAATAGAAGAAAGAAAGAAGAAAGAAAGAAAAAAAGAAAGAAGAAAGAAAGAAAGAATAAAGAAGAAAGAAAGAAGAAAGAAAGGAAGAAGAAAGAAAGAAGAAAGAAAGAATAAAGAAAGAAGGAAGGAAGGAAGAAAGAAAGAAGAAAGAAAGAAAAGAAAGAAGGAAGAAAGAAAGGAAGAAGAAATAAAGAAGAAAGAAAGAATTAAGAAAGAAGTAAGAAAGAAGTAAAAAAGAAGTAAGAAAGAAGTAAGAAAGAAGAAAGAAAGAAAGAAAGAAGAAAGAAGAAAGAAGAAAGAAGAAAGAAAGAAAAGAAGAAAGAAAGAAAAAAAGAAGAAAGAAAGAAGAAAGACAGAAGAAAGAAAGAAGAAAGAAGAAAGAAAAGAAGAAAGAAAGAAAGTAAGAAGAAAGAAAGAAGAAAAAAAGAAAGAAAGAAGAAAGAAAGAGAGAAGAAAGAAAGAAAGAAGAAAGAAAGAAGAAAGAAAGAAAGAAGAAAGAAAGAAGAAAAAAGAAAGAAAGAAGAAAGAAAGAAGGAAAGAAAGAAGTAAGAAAGAAAGAAGAAAGAAAGAAGGAAGATAAAAAGAAGAAAGAAGGAAGAAAGAAAGAAGAAAGAAAGAAGAAAGAAATGTAGAAAGAAAGAAAGAAGAAAGAAAGAAGAAAAAGAAATAAGGAAGAAGGAAAGAAAGAAAGAAAGAAGAAAGAAAGAAATAATAAATAAGAAAGAAGAAAGAAAGAAGAATGAAAGAAGAAAAGAAAGAAGAAAGAAAGAAGAAAAATGGAAGAAATAAAGAAGAAAGAAAGAAAGAAGAAAGAAAGAAAGAAAGAAGAAAGAAAGAAGGAAGAAAAAAGGAAGAAGGAAGGAAGAAGGAAAGAAGAAAGAAAGAAGAAAGAAAGAAGAAATAAAGAAGAACGAAAGAAGAAAGAAAGAAAGAAGAAAGGAAGAAGAAAAAAGAAAGAAGGAAGAAAGAACGAAAGAAAGAAGAAAGAAAGGAGAAAGAAAGAAGGAAGAAAGAACGAAAGAAAGAAGATAGAAGAAAGAAAGAAGAAAGAAAGAAGAAAGAAAGAAAAAAAGAAAGAAAGGAAGAATAATGAAGAAAGAAAGAAGAAAGAAAGAACGAAGAAAGAAAGAAGAAAGAAGAAGGAAAGAAGAAATAAAGTAGGAAGAAAGAAATAAGAAAAGAAAGAAAGAAGAAAGAAAGAAGAAAGAAAGATAGAAGAATGAAAGAAGAAAGAAAAAAGAAGAAAGAAGAAAGAAAGAAGAATAAAGAAAGAAGAAAGAAAGAAGAAAGAAAGAAAGATAAAGAAAGAAGTAAGAAAGAAGTAAGAAAGAAAGAAGAAAGAAACAAGAAAGAAAGAAGGAAGGAAGGAAGAAAGAAAGAAAGAAAGAAAGAAGAAAGAAAGAAAGAAAGAAGGAAGAAAGAAAGAAGAAATAAAGAAGAAAGTAAGAAGTAAGAAAGAAGTAAGAAAGAAGTAAAAAGAAGTAAGAAAATAAGTAAGAAAGAGAAAGGAAAGAAAGAAAGAAAGAAGAGAGAAAGAAGAAAGAAGAAAGAAAGAACAAAGAAAGAAGTAAGAAAGGAAAGTAGAAAGAAACAAGAAAGAAAGAAGGAATGAAGGAAGAAAGAAAGAAAGAAGGAAAGAAGAAAGAAAGAAAATAAAGAAAGAATGAAGAAAGAAAGAAAGAATAAAGAAAGAAGTAAGAAAGAAGTAAGAAAGAAGTAAGAAAGAAAGAAGAAAGTAGAAAGAAACAAAGAAATAAAGAAGGAAATGAAGGAAGAAAGAAGAAAGAAAGAAAGAAGAAAGAAAGAAAGTAAAGAAAGAAAGAAAGAAGAAAGAAAGAAGAAAGAAAGAAGTAAGAAAGAAAGAAGAAAGAAAGAAGGAGAAAAAAGGAAGAAAGAAGGAAGAAAGAAAGAAGAAAGAAAGAAGAAAAAAAAGAAGAAATAAAGAAGAACGAAAGAAGAAAGAAAGAAAGAAGAAAGAAAGTAGAAAGAAAGATAGAAGAAAGAAAGAAGAAATAAGAAAGAAGGAAAAAAGAAAGAAAGAAGAAAGAAAGAAGAAAAAAGAAAGAAGGAAGAAAGAAAGAAAGAAAGAAGAAAGAAAGAAAGAATAAAGAAGAAAGAAAGAAGAAAGAAAGAAGAAAGAAAGAAGAATGAAAGAAGAAAGAAAGAAGAAAGAAAGAAGAAAGAAAGTAGAAATATAGAAGAAAGAAAGAAGATAGAAAGAAGAAGAAAGAATTAAGAAAGAAGTAAGAAAGAAGGAAGAATGAAGGAAGAAAGAAAGAAGAAAGAAAGAAGAAAGAAAGAAGAAACAAAGAATTAAGAAAGAAGTAAGAAGTAGGAAGAATGAAGGAAGAAAGAAAGAAGAAAGAAAGAAGAAAGAAGAAAGAAAGAAGAAGAAAGAAAGAGAAAGAAAGAAAGAAGAAAGAAGAAGAAAGAAAGAAGTAAGAAAGAAAGAAGAAGAAAGAAGGAAGAAAAAAGGAAGAAAGAAGGAAGAAAGAAAGAAGAAAGAAAGAAGAAAAAAAGAAGAAATAAAGAAGAACGAAAGAAGAAAGAAAGAAAGAAGAAAGGAAAGTAGAAAGAAAGATAGAAGAAAGAAAGAAGAAATAAGAAAGAAGGAAAAAAGAAAGAAAGAAGAAAGAAAGAAGAAAAAAGAAAGAAGGAAGAAAGAAAGAAAAAAAGAAAGAAGAAAGAAGAAGAATAAGAAGAAAGAAAGAAGAAAGAAAGAAGAATGAAAGAAGAAAGAAAGAAGAAAGAAAGAAAGAAGAAATATAGAAGAAAGAAAGTAAGAAAGAATAAAGGAGAAAGAAAGAAGAAAGAAAGAAACGAAGAAAGAAAGAAGAAAGAAGAAAGAAAGAAGAAATAAAGAAGGAAGAAAGAAAGAAGAAAGAAAGAAAGAAGAAAGAAAGAAGAAAGAAAGAAGAAGAAAGAAGAAAGAAAGAAGAAAAGAAAGAAAAAAGAAAGAAAGAAGAAAGAAAGAAGAAAGAAAGATAAAGAAAGAAGAAAGAAAGAAGAAAGAAAGAAAGAAGACAGACAGAAAGAAGAAAGAAACAAGAAAGAATGAAGGAAGGAAGGAAGAAAGAAAGAAAGAAGAAAGAAAGAAGAAAGAAAGAAAGAAGAAAGAAAGAAGAAAAAAGAAAGAATGAAGAAAGAAAGAAAGAAGAAAGAAAGAAGAAAGAGGGAAAGAAGAAAGAAAGAAGTAAGAAAGAAAGAAGAAAGAAAGAAGAAAGAAAGAAGAAAGAAAGAAGAAAGAAAGAAGAAAGAAGAAAGAAGGAAATAAGAAATAAAGAAAGAAGAAAGAAATAAAGAAGAAAGAAAAGAAGAAAGAAAGAAAGAAGACAGACAGTAGAAAGAAAGAAAGAAAAAAGAAAGAAAGAAGAAAGAAAGAAAGAAGAAAGAAAGAAGAAAGAATGAAGAAAGAAAGAAGAAAGAAGGAATGAAGGAAGAAAGAAAGAAAGAAGAAATAAGAAGAAAGAAAGAAGTAAGAAAGAAGTAGGAAGAAGTAAAAAGAAGTAAGAAAGAAGTAAGAAAAGAAATAAGAAGGAAAGAAGAAAAAAGAAGAAAGAAAGAAGAAAGAAGAAAGAAAGAAAGAAGAAAGAAAGAAAGAAGAAAGAAAGAAGAAAGAAAGAAACAAGAAAGAAAGAAGAAAGAAAGAAGAAAGAAGAAAGAAAGAAAGAAGAAAGAAAGAAAGAAGAAAGAAAGAAAGAAGTTAGAAAGAAAGAAAGAAGAAAGAAAGAAGAAAGAAGAAAGAAAGAAGAAAGAAAGAAAAAAGAAAGAAGAACGAAAGAAGAAAGAAAGAAGAAAGAAAGAAAGAAGAAAGAAACAAGAAAGAAAGAAGGAAGGAAGGAAGAAAGAAAGAAAGAAAGAAAGAAGAAAGAAAGAAAGAAAGAAGGAAGAAAGAAAGAAGAAATAAAGAAGAAAGTAAGAAGTAAGAAAGAAGTAAGAAAGAAGTAAAAAAGAAGTAAGAAATAAGTAAGAAAGAAGAAAGAAAAGAAGAAAGAAGAAGAGAGAAAGAAGAAAGAAGAAAGAAAGAACAAAGAAAGAAGTAAGAAAGAAAGTAGAAAGAAACAAGAAAGAAAGAAGGAATGAAGGAAGAAAGAAAGAAAGAAGGAAAGAAGAAAGAAAGAAAATAAAGAAAGAATGAAGAAAGAAAGAAAGAATAAAAGAAAGAAGTAAGAAAGAAGTAAGAAAGAAAGAAGAAAGTAGAAAGAAACAAGAAATAAAGAAGAAATGAAGGAAGAAAGAAAGAAAGAAAGAAAGAAGAAAGAAAGAAAGTAAAGAAAGAAAGAAAGAAGAAAGAAAGAAGAAAGAAAGAAGTAAGAAAGAAAGAAGAAAGAAAGAAGGAAGAAAAAAGGAAGAAAGAAGGAGAAAGAAAGAAGAAAGAAGAAGAAAAAAAGAAGAAATAAAGAAGAACGAAAGAAGAAAGAAAGAAAGAAGAAAAGAAAGTAGAAAGAAAGATAGAAGAAAGAAAGAAGAAATAAAGAAGAAGGAAAAAGAAAGAAAGAAGAAAGAAAGAGAAAAAAGAAAGAAGGAAGAAAGAAAGAAAGAAAGAAAGAAGAAAGAAAGAAAGAATAAAGAAGAAAGAAAGAAGAAAGAAAGAAGAATGAAAGAAGAAAGAAAGAAGAAAGAAAGAAGAAAGAAAGTAGAAATATAGAAGAAAGAAAGAAGATAGAAAGAAGAAAGAAAGAATTAAGAAAGAAGTAAGAAAGAAGGAAGAATGAAGGAAGAAAGAAAGAAGAAAGAAAGAAGAAAGAAAGAAGAAACAAAGAATTAAGAAAGAAGTAAGAAAGTAGGAAGAATGAAGGAAGAAAGAAAGAAGAAAGAAAGAAGAAAGAAAGAAAGAAAGAAGAAGAAAGAAAGAAGAAAGAAAAGAAAGAAGAAAGAAAGAAAGAAGAAAGAAAGAAGAAAGAAAGAAGTAAGAAAGAAAGAAGAAAGAAAGAAGGAAGAAAAAAAGGAAGAAAGAAGGAAGAAAGAAAGAAGAAAGAAAGAAGAAAAAAAGAAGAAATAAAGAAGAACGAAAGAAGAAAGAAAGAAAGAAGAAAGAAAGTAGAAAGAAAGATAGAAGAAAGAAAGAAGAAATAAGAAAGAAGGAAAAAAGAAAGAAAGAAGAAAGAAAGAAGAAAAAGAAAGAAGGAAGAAAGAAAGAAAAAAAGAAAGAAGAAAGAAAGAAAGAATAAAGAAGAAAGAAAAGAAGAAAGAAAGAAGAATGAAAGAAGAAAGAAAGAAGAAGAAAGAAAGAAGAAATATAGAAGAAAGAAAGGAAGAAAGAATAAAGGAGAAAGAAAGAAGAAAGAAAGAACGAAGAAAGAAAGAAGAAAGAAGAAAGAAAGAAGAAATAAAGAAGGAAGAAAGAAAGAAAGAAAGAGAAGAAAGAAGAAAAAAAGAAAGAAATAAGAAAGAAAAGAAGAAGAAAGAAAGAAGAAAGAAAGAAAGAAGAAAGAAAGAAAGAAGAAAGAAAGAAGAAAGAAAAGAAAGAAAGAAAAGAAAGAAAGAAAAGAAAGAAAAAAGAAAGAAATAAGAAAGAAAGAAGAAGAAAGAAAGAAGAAAGAAAGAAAGAAGAAAGAAAGAAAGAAGAAAGAAAGAAAGAAGAAAGAAAGAAAGAAAAGAGAGAAGGAAGAAAGAAAGAAAGAAGAAATAAAGAAAGAAAGAAGAAAGAAAAAGAAAAAAGAAAGAGAGAAAGAAGAAAGAAAGAAAGAAGAAAGAAAGAAAGAAGAAAGAAAGAAGAAAGAAAGAAGAAAGAAAGGAAAGAAAGAAAGAAGAAAGAAAGAAGAAAAAAGAAAGAAATAAGAAAGAAAGAAGAAGAAAGAAAGAAGAAAGAAAGAAAGAAGAAAGAAAGAAAGAAGAAAGAAAGAAAGAAGAAAGAAAGAAGAAAGAAGTAAGAAAGAAGAAAGAAGAAAGAAAGAAAGAAGAAAGAAAGATAGAAGAAAGAAAGAAGAAAGAAAGAAGAAAGAAAGAAGAAAGAAAGAAGAAAGAAAGAAAGAAGAAAGAAAGAAGAAAGAAAGAAGGTAGAAAAAAGGAAGAAAGAAGGAAGAAAGAAAGAAGAAAGAAAGAAGAAAGAAAGAAGAAATAAGAAAGAAGGAAAAAAGAAAGAAAGAAGAAAGAAAGAAGAAAAAAGAAAGAAGGAAGAAAGAAAGAAAGAAGAAAGAAAGAAGAAAGAGAGAAAAAAGAAAGAAAGAAGAAAGAAAGAAGAAAGACGAAAGAAGAAAGAAAGAACAAAGAAAGAAGAAGAAAAAAGAAAGAAAGAAGACAGAAAGAAAGAAGAAAGAAAGAAGAAAGAAACAAGAAAGAAAGAAGGGAGGAAGGAAGAAAGAAAGAAAGAAAGAAAGAAAGAAGAAAGAAAGAAAGAAAAGAAAGAAGGAATAAAGAAAGAAAGAAAGAATAAAGAAGAAAGAAAGAAGAAAGAAAGAAGAAAGAAGAAAGAATGAAAGAAGAAAGAAAGAAGTAGAAAGAAGAAAAAAAAAGAAAGAAAGAAGAAAGAAAGAAAGAAGAAAGAAAGAAAGAAGAAAGAAAGAAGAAAGAAAGAAGAAAGAAAGAAGTAAGACAGAAGTAAGAAATAAGTAAGAAACTAAGAAGAAAGAAAGAAGAAAGAAAGAAGAAAGCAAGAAGAAATAAAGAAGAAAGAAGAAAGAAAGAAGAAAGAAAGAAGAAAGAAAGAAGAAAGAAAGAAGAAAGAAAGAAGAAAGAAGAAAGAAAAAAGAAAGAAAGAAGAAAGAAAGAAGAAAGAAGAAAGAAAAAGGAAAGAAGAAAGAAATAAGAAAGAAAGAAGAAAGAAAGAAGAAAGAACAAAGAACAAAGAAAGAAGAAAGAAAGAAGAAAGAATTAAGAAAGAAAGAAGAAAGAAAGAAAGAAAGAAAAAAAGAAGATAGAAAGAAAGATGAAAGAAAGAAGAAAGAAAGAAGAAACAAAGAAAGAAGAAAGAAAGAATGAGAAAGAAAGAAGGAAGAAAGAGGAAAAAAGAATAAAGGAAGAAAAATGTAAGAACAAAGAGAGAAAGAAGAAAGAAAGAAGAAAGAAAGTAAGAAGAAAGAAAGAAGGAAGAAAGAAAGAAGGAAGAAAGAAGAAAGAGGTAAGAAAGAAAGAAGAAAGAAGAAAGAAAGAAGAAAGAAAGAAGAAAGAAAGAAAGAAGAAAGAGGAAAGAAAGAATAAAGACAGAAGAAAGAAAGTATTAAGAAAGAACAAAGAAAGAAGTAATAAAGAAAAAAAAAAAAGAAAAAAAGAAGAAAGAAGAAAGAAAGAAGTAAGGAGTAAGAAAGAAGAAAGAAAAAAGAAAGAAGAAAGAAAGTAGAGAGAATAAAGAAATGAGAAAGAAACAAGAAAGAAAGAAGAAAGAAAGAAAGAAAGAAAGAAAGAAAGAAAGAAAGAAAGAAAGAAAGAAAGAAGATAGAAAAAATGAAAGAAGAAATAAAGAACACAGAAGGAAGAAAGAACAAAGAAAGAAGAAAGAAAGAAGTATGAAAGAAGTAAGATAGAAGTAAGAAATATGTAAGAAAGAAAGAAGAAAGAGAGAAGAAAGAAAGAAGAAAGAAAGAAGAAAGAAAGAAAGACGGAAAGAAGAAAGAAAGGAAGAATAAAGATGAAAGAAAGAAGAAAGAAGAAAGAAAGAAGAAGAAAGAAAGAAGAAAGAAAGAAGAAAGAAAGAAAGAAGAAAGAATTAAGAAAGAAGAAAGAAAGAAGAAAGAAAGAAGAAAGAATTAAGAAAGAAGAAAGAAAGAAGAAAGAGAAGAAAGAAAGAAAGAAATAAAGAAAAAAAGAATATAGAAAGAAAGATGAAAGAAAGAAGAAAGTAAGAAAGAAGAAAGAAAGAAGAAAGAAAGAAAGAAAGAAAGTAGGAAGAAAGAAAGAAGAAAGAAAGAAGAAAGAAAGAAGAAAGCAAGAAGAAATAAAGAAGAAAGAAGAAAGAAAGAAGAAAGATAGAAGAAAGAAAGAAGAAAGAAAGAAGAAAGAAGAAAGAAAAAAGAAAGAAAGAAGAAAGAAAGAAGAAAGAAAGAAGAAAGAAAGAAGAAAGAAGAAAGAAAAAGGAAAGAAGAAAGAAATAAGAAAGAAAGAAGAAAGAAAGAAGAAAGAACAAAGAACAAAGAAAGAAGAAAGAAAGAAGAAAGAATTAAGAAAGAAAGAAGAAAGAAAGAAAGAAAGAAAAAAAGAAGATAGAAAGAAAGATGAAAGAAAGAAGAAAGAAAGAAGAAACAAAGAAAGAAGAAAGAAAGAATGAGAAAGAAAGAAGGAAGAAAGAGGAAAAAAGAATAAAGGAAGAAAAATGTAAGAACAAAGAGAGAAAGAAGAAAGAAAGAAGAAAGAAAGTAAGAAGAAAGAAAGAAGGAAGAAAGAAAGAAGGAAGAAAGAAGAAAGAGGTAAGAAAGAAAGAAGAAAGAAGAAAGAATGAAGAAAGAAAGAAGAAAGAAAGAAAGAAGAAAGAGGAAAGAAAGAATAAAGACAGAAGAAAGAAAGTATTAAGAAAGAACAAAGAAAGAAGTAATAAAGAAAAAAAAAAAAGAAAAAAAGAAGAAAGAAGAAAGAAAGAAGTAAGGAGTAAGAAAGAAGAAAGAAAAAAGAAAGAAGAAAGAAAGTAGAGAGAATAAAGAAATGAGAAAGAAACAAGAAAGAAAGAAGAAAGAAAGAAAGAAAGAAAGAAAGAAAGAAAGAAAGAAAGAAAGAAAGAAAGAAAGAAGATAGAAAAAATGAAAGAAGAAATAAAGAACACAGAAGGAAGAAAGAACAAAGAAAGAAGAAAGAAAGAAGTATGAAAGAAGTAAGATAGAAGTAAGAAATATGTAAGAAAGAAAGAAGAAAGAGAGAAGAAAGAAAGAAGAAAGAAAGAAGAAAGAAAGAAAGACGGAAAGAAGAAAGAAAGGAAGAATAAAGATGAAAGAAAGAAGAAAGAAGAAAGAAAGAAGAAGAAAGAAAGAAGAAAGAAAGAAGAAAGAAAGAAAGAAGAAAGAATTAAGAAAGAAGAAAGAAAGAAGAAAGAAAGAAAGAAGAAAGAATTAAGAAAGAAGAAAGAAAGAAGAAAGAGAAGAAAGAAAGAAAGAAAGAAAGAAAAAAAGAATATAGAAAGAAAGATGAAAGAAAGAAGAAAGTAAGAAAGAAGAAAGAAAGAAGAAAGAAAGAAAGAAAGTAGGAAGAAAGAAAGAAGAAAGAAAGAAGGAAGAAAGAAGAAAAAAGAATAAAGAAAGAAAAAAAGTAAGAAGAAAGAGAGAAAGAAGAAAGAAGAAAGAAAGAAGAATGAAAGAAAGAAATTAAGAAGAAAGAAAGAAGAGAGAAGTTAGAAAGAAAGAAGAAAGAAAGAAAGAAGAAAGAAGAATGAAAGAAAGAAATTAAGAAGAAAGAAAGAAGAAAGAAAGAAAGAAGAAAGAAAGAAGAAAGAAAGAAGAAAGAAAGAAGAAAGAATGAAGAAAGAAAGACGAAAGAAAGAAGTAAGAAAGAAGAAAGAGAGAAAGAAGCAACAAAGAAAGAAGAAAGAAGAATGAAGTAATAAAGAAAGAAGTAAGAAGTAAGAAAGAAAGAAGTAAGTTGTAAGAAAGAAGTAAGAAAGAAAGAAGAAAGAAAGGAAGAATTAATGAAGAAGAAATGAAGAATAAAGAAAGAAGAAAGAAAGAAAGAAGAAAGAAAGAAGAAAGAAAGAAGAAAGAAAGAAGTAAAAAAGAAAGAAGTAAGAAAGAAAGAAGAAAGAAAGAAAGAAAGAAGAATGAAAGAAGAAAGAAAAATAAAAAAAAAGAAAGAAAGAAAAAAGAAAGAAGAAACAAAGAAAGAAGTAAGAAAAAAGAAAGAAAGAAAGAAGAAAGAAAGAAGAAAGAAAGAAAGAAAGAAGAAAGAAAAAAAGAAGAAAGGAAGAAGAAAGAAAGAAGAAAGAAGAATGAAAGAAAGAAATTAAGAAGAAAGAAAGAAAGAAGAAAGAAAGAAGTATTAAAGAAGAAAGAAGTAAGAAAAAAGTAAGAAAAAAAGAAGAAAGAAAGAAGAAACAAAGCAGAGAGAATGAATGAAAGAAGAAAGAATGAAGAAAGTAAGAAGAAAGAAGTAAGAAATTAGTAAGAAAGACGTAAGTAAGAAAGAAGAAAGAAAGAAGAAAGAAAGAAGAAAGAAAGAAAGAAGAAAGAAAGAAGAAAGAAAGAAGAAAGAGAGAAAGAAGAAAGAAAGAAGAAAGAAAGACGAAAGAAAGAAGAAAGAATAAAGAAAGAGAAAAAGAAGAAAGAGTGAAAGAAGAAAGAAAGAAGTAAGAAAGAAAGAAGTAAGAAGTAAGAAAGAAAGAAGTAAGTTGTAAGAAAGAAGAAAGAAAGAAGAAAGAAAGGAAGAAGAAAGGAAGAAGAAAGGAAGAATAAAGGAAGAAGAAAGAAAGAAGAAAGAAAGAAAGAAGAAAGAAAGAAGAAAGAAAGAAGAAAGAAAGAAGAAAGAAAGAAGAAAGAAAGAAAGAAGAAAGGAAGAAAGAAGAAATAAGAAAGAAAGAAGAAAGAAGAAAGAAAGAATAATGAAAGATATATATTAAGAAGAAAGAAATAAAGAAGAAAGAAAGAAGAAAGAAAGAAAGAACTAGAAATAAGTAAGTAAGAAGAAAGGAAGAAATATAGAAGAAAGAAAGAAGAAAGAAAGAAAAAAGGAAGAAAGAAGAAAGAAAGAAGAAAGAAAGAAGAAAGAAAGAAAGAAGTAAGAAAGAAGAAAGAAAGAAGTAAAAAAGAGGTAAGAAAGGAAGAAGAAAGAATGAAAGAACAAAGAAAGAAGAATGAAAGAAGAATGAAAGAAGAAATAAAGAAAGAAAGAAGAAAGAAAAAGAAAAAGAAAGAAGAAGAAACTAGAAAGAAATAAGAAAGAAAGAAGAAAGAAAGAAGAAACAAAGAAGAAAGAAAGAAGTAAGAAAGAAGTAAGATAGAAGTAAGAAAGAAAGAAGAAAGAAAGGAAGAAGAAATGAAGAAGAAATGAAGAATAAAGAAAGAAAAAAGAAAGAAGAAAGAAGTAAGAAAGAAGTAAGAAAGAAAGAAAGCAGAATGAAAGAAGAAAGAAAGAAAAAAGAAAGAAAAAAGAAAGAAAAAGAAGAAAGAAGGAAAGAAGAAAGAAAGAAGAAAAAAGAAAGAAAGAAGAAAGAAAGAAAGAAGAAAGAAAGAAGAAAGAAAGCATTAAGAAAGAAGTAAGAAAGAAGGAAGAAAGAAGGAAGAAACAAAGAAGAAAGAAAGAAGAAAGAATGAACAAAGAATGAACAAAGAATGAACAAAGAAATAAAGAAGAAAGAAAGAAAGAAAGAAGAAAGAAATAAGAAAGAAAGGAAGAAGGAAGAAAGAAAGAAGAAAGAAAGAAGAAAGAAAGAAGAAAGAAAGAAGAAAGAAAGAAGAAAGAAAGAAGAAAGAAGTAAGAAAGAAGAAACAAAGAAGTAAGAAAGAGGTAAGAAAGGAAGAAGAAAGAAAGAAACAAGAAAGAAAGAAGAAAGAAGGAAAGAAGAAGGAATGAAGAAAGAAAGAAGAAAGAAGAAAGAAAGAAAGAAGAAAGAAAGAAAGAAGAAAGAAAGAAAGAATAAGAAAGAAAGAAGAAAGAAAGAAGAAAGAAAGAAAGAAGAAAGAAAGAAGAAAGAAAGAAGAAAGAAAGAAAGAAGAAAGAAAGAAGAAAGAAAGAAAGAAAGAATAAGAAAGAAAGAAGAAAGAAAGAAGAAAGAAAGAAAGAAGAAAGAAAGAAGAAAGAAAGAAGAATGAAAGAAGAAAGAAAGAAGAAAGAAAGTAGAAAGAAAGAAAGAAGAAAGAAAGAAGAAATAAGAAAGAAGGAAAAAAGAAAGAAAGAAGAAAGAAAGGACAAAAAAGAAAGAAGGAAAAAAGAAAGAAAGAAGAAATAAAGAAGAGAGAAAGAAAGAAGAAAGAAAGAAAGAAAGAAGAAATAACGAAAGAAGAAAGAAAGAAGAAAGAAAGAAGAAAGACAGAAGAATGAATGTAGAAAGAAAGAAGAAAGAAAGAAGAAAGAAGAAAGAAAGAAGAAAGAAAGAAGAAAGAAAGAAGAAAGATAGAAGAAAGAAAGAAGAAAGAAAGAAGAAAGAAAGAAAAAGGAAAGAAAGAAAGAATAAAGAAGAAAGAAAGAAGAAAGAAAGACGAAGAAATAAAGATGAAAGAAGAAAGAAAGAAGAAATAAAGTAGGAAGAAAGAAAGAAGAAAGAAAGAATAAAGAAAGAAGAAAGAAAGAAAGAAGAAAGAAAGAAGAAGAAAGAAGAAAGAAAGAAGAAAGAAAGAAAGAAAGAAAAAAGAAAGAAAGAAGAGAGAAAGAAGAAAGACGAAAGAAGAAAGAAAGAACAAAGAAAGAAGAAAGAAAGAAAAAAGAAAGAAAGAAGACAGAAAGAAAGAAGAAAGAAAGAAGAAAGAAACAAGAAAGAAAGAAGGGAGGAAGGAAGAAAGAAAGAAAGAAAGAAAGAAAGAAAGAAGAAAGAAAGAAAGAAAGAAAGAAAGAAAGAAAGAAGAAATAAAGAAGAAAGAAAGAAGTAAAAAAGAGGAAAGATAGAAGAAAGAGAAAGAAAGAAGAAAGAAAGAAAGAATAAAGAAGAAAGAAAGTAGGAAGAAAGAAAGAAGATAGAAAGAAAGAAAAAAGAAGAAAGAATGAAAGAAGAAAGAAAGAAGTAAGAAAGAAGAAATAAAAAAGAAAGAAAGAAGAAAGAAAGAAGAAAGAAAGAAAGAATAAAGAAGAAAGAAAGAAGAAAGAAAGAACGAAGAAAGAAAGAAGAAAGAAGAAAGAAAGAAGAAAGAAAGAAGTAAGATAGAAGTAAGAAATAAGTAAGAAACTAAGAAGAAAGAAAGAAGAAAGAAAGAAGAAAGCAAGAAGAAAGAAAGAAGAAAGAAGAAAGAAAGAAGAAAGAAAGAAGAAAGAAGAAAGAAAAAAGAAAGAAAGAAGAAAGAAAGAAGAAAGAAAGAAGAAAGAAAGAAGAAAGAAAGAAGAAAGAAGAAAGAAAAAGGAAAGAAGAAAGAAATAAGAAAGAAAGAAGAAAGAAAGAAGAAAGAACAAAGAACAAAGAAAAAAGAAAGAAAGAAGAAAGAATGAAGAAAGAAAGAAGAAAGAAAGAAAGAAAGAAAAAAAGAAGATAGAAAGAAAGATGAAAGAAAGAAGAAAGAAAGAAGAAACAAAGAAAGAAGAAAGAAAGAATGAGAAAGAAAGAAGGAAGAAAGAGGAAAAAAGAATAAAGGAAGAAAAAAGTAAGAACAAAGAGAGAAAGAAGAAAGAAGAAAGAAAGAAGAAAGAAAGTAAGAAGAAAGAAAGAAGGAAGAAAGAAAGAAGGAAGAAAGAAGAAAGAGGTAAGAAAGAAAGAAGAAAGAAGAAAGAAGAAAGAAGAAAGAAGAAAGAAGAAAGAAGAAAGAAGAAAGAAAGAAGATAGAAAAAGAAAGAAAGAAAGAAGGAAGAAAGAAGAAAGAAGTAAGAAAGAAGTAAGAAGTAACGAAGAAAGAAGAAAGAAAGAAGAAAGAATTAAGAAAGAAAGAAGAAAGAAAGAACAAAGAAAGAACAAAGAAAGAAGGAAGAAAGAAAAAAGAAAAAAGAAAGAAAAAAAGAAGAAAGAAGAAAGAAAGAAAGAAGTAGGGAGTAAGAATGAAGAAAGAAAAAAGAAAGAAGAAAGAAAGAGAGAATAAAGAAATGAGAAAGAAACAAGAAAGAAAGAAGAAAGAAAGAAAGAAAGAAAGAAGATAGAAAAAATGAAAGAAGAAATAAAGAAGATAGAAGGAAGAAAGAACAAAGAAAGAAGAAAGAAAGAAGTATGAAAGAAGTAAGATAGAAGTAAGAAATATGTAAGAAAGAATGAAGAAAGAGAGAAGAAAGAAAGAAGAAAGAAAGAAGAAAGAAAGAAAGAAGAAAGAAGAAAGAAGGAAGAAAGAAGAAAGAAGAAAGAAAGAAGAAGAAAGAAAGAAGAAAGAAAGAAGAAAGAAAGAAAGAAGAAAGAATTAAGAAAGAAGAAAGAAAGAAGAAAGAAAGAAGAAAGAGAAGAAAGAAAGAAAGAAAGAAAGAAAGAAAGAATGAAAGAAAGAAAGAAAGAAAGAATATAGAAAGAAAGATGAAAGAATGAAGAAAGTAAGAAAGAAGAAAGAAAGAAGAAAGAAAGAAAGAAAGTAGGAAGGAAGAAAGAAGAAAGAAAGAAGGAAGAAGGAAGAAAAAAGAATAAAGAAAGAAAAAAAGTAAGAAGAAAGAGAGAAAGAAGATAGAAGAAAGAAAGAAGAAAGAAAGAAGAATGAAAGAAAGAAATGAAGAAGAAAGAAAGAAGAGAGAACTTAGAAAGAAAGAAGAAAGAAAGAAAGAAGAAAGAAGAAGAAAAAAGAAAGAAAGAGGAAAGAAGAAGAAAGAAAGAAGAAAGAATAAAGAAAAAGGAAAGAAGAAAGAAATAAGAAAGAAAGAAGAAAGAAAGAAAAGAACAAAGACAAAGAACAAAGAACAAAGAAAGAAGAAAGAAAGAAGAAAGAATGAAGAAAGAGAGAAGAAAGAAAGAAAGAAAGAAAAAAAGAAGATAGAAAGAAAGATGAAAGAAAGAAGAAACAAAGAAGAAACAAAGAAAGAAGAAAGAAAGAATGAGAAAGAAAGAAGGAAGAAAGAGGAAAAAAGAATAAAGGAAGAAAAAAGTAAGAACAAAGAGAGAAAGAAGAAAGAAGAAAGAAAGAAGAAAGAAAGTAAGAAGAAAGAAAGAAAGAAGGAAGAAAGAAAGAAGGAAGAAAGAAGAAAGAGGTAAGAAAGAAAGAAGAAAGAAGAAAGAAGAAAGAAGAAAAAAGAAAGAAGAAAGAAGAAAGAAGAAAGAAGAAAGAAGAAAGAAGAAAGAAGAAAGAAGAAAGAAAGAAGATAGAAAAAGAAAGAAAGAAAGAAGAAGAAAGAAGAAAGAAGTAAGAAAGAAGTAAGAAAGAAGTTAGAAAGAAGTAAGAAAGAAGTAACGAAGAAAGAAGAAAGAAAGAAGAAAGAATTAAGAAAGAAAGAAGAAAGAAAGAAGAAAGAAAGAACAAAGAAAGAAGGAAGAAAGAAAAAGAAAAAAGAAAGAAAAAAGAAGAAAGAAGAAAGAAAGAAAGAAGTAAGGAGTAAGAATGAAGAAAGAAAAAAGAAAGAAGAAAGAAAGTAGAGAGAATAAAGAAATGAGAAAGAAACAAGAAAGAAAGAAGAAAGAAAGAAAGAAAGAAAGAAGATAGAAAAAATGAAAGAAGAAATAAAGAAGATAGAAGGAAGAAAGAACAAAGAAAGAAGAAAGAAAGAAGTATGAAAGAAGTAAGATAGAAGTAAGGAAATTATGTAAGAAAGAATGAAGAAAGAGAGAAGAAAGAAAAGAAAAAGAAAGAAGAAAGAAAGAAAGAAAGAAAGAAGAAAGAAAGAAGAAAGAGAAAGAAAGAAGAAAGAAGAAAGAAGAAGAAGAAAGAAAGAAGAAAGAATAAGAAAGAAGAAAGATAAGAAAGAAGAAGAAAGAAGAAAGAGAAGAAAGAAGAAGAAAGAAGAAGAAAGAAAGAAGAAGAAAGAAAGAAAAAAAGAATATAGAAAGAAAGATGAAAGAAAGAAGAAAGTAAGAAAGAAAGAAAGAAAGAAGAAAGAAAGAAAGAAGGTAGGAAGGAAGAAAGAAGAAAGAAAGAAGGAAGAAGGAAGAAAAAAGAATAAAGAAAGAAAAAAAGTAACAAGAAAGAGAGAAAGAAGATAGAAGAAAGAAAGAAGAAAGAAAGAAGAATGAAGAAAGAAATGAAGAAGAAAGAAAGAAGAGAGAACTTAGAAAGAAAGAAGAAAGAAAGAAAGAAGAAAGAAGAAAGAAAAAAGAAAGAAAGAAGAAAGAAAGAAGAATGAAAGAAAGAAATTAAGAAGAAAGAAAGAAGAATTAAAGAAGAAAGAAGTAAGAAAAAAGTAAAAAAAGAAAGAAGAAAGAAAGGAGAAAGAGGAAGAAAGAAAGAAGAAAGAAAGAAATAAGAAAGAAGTAAGAAAGAATTAAGAAAGAAGAAGAAAGAAAGAAGAAAGAAGAAGAAAGAAGAAGAGAGTAGAAAGAAGAAATAAAGAAGAAAGAAATAATAAAGAAAAAAGAAAGAAAGAAGAAAGAAAGGAGAAAGAAAGAAGAGAAAAGTAAGAAAGAAAGAAGAAAGAAAGAAGAAAGAAAGGAAGAAGAAAGAAAGAAGTAAGAAAGAAGAAAGAAAGAAAAAAAAAGAATAAACAAAGAAAGAAAGAAAGAAGAATGAAAGAAAGAAATTAAGAAGAAAGAAAGAAGGAAGAAAGAAGAATGAAAGAAAGAAATTAAGAAGAAAGAAAGAAGAAAGAAAGAAAGAAGATAGAAAGAAGGAAGAAAGAAAGAAGAAAAGAAAGAAGAAAGAAAGAATAAGAAGAAGAAAGGAAGAAAGGAATAAAGTAGAAAGAAAGAAGAAAGAGAGGAAGAAGTAAGAAAGAAGAAGAAAGAAAGAAGAAAGAGAGAAAGAAGAAACAAAGAAATAAGATAGAAGAATGAAGTAATAAAGAAAGAAGTAAGAAGTAAGAAAGAAAGAAGTAAGTTGTAAGAAAGAAGTAAGAAATAAAGAAGAAAGAAAGGAAGAAGAAATGAAGAAGAAATGAAGAATAAAGAAAGAAGAAAGAAAGAAAGAAGAAAGAAAGAAGAAAGAAAGAAGTAAGAAAGAAGTAAAAAAGAAAGAAGTAAGAAAGAAAGAAGAAAGAAAGACGAAAGAAAGAAAAAGGAAAGAAGAAAGAAAAATGGACGAAAGAAAGGAAGAAAGAAAGAAAGAAGAATGAAAGAAGAAAGAAAAATAAAGAAAGAAGAAAGAAAGAAAAAAGAAAGAAAGAAAGAAGAAAGAAAGAAGAAAGAAAGAAGAAAGAAAGAAGAAAGAAAGAAGAAAGAAGTAAGAAAGAAGTAAGAAAGAAAGAAGTAAGTTGTAAGAAAGAAGTAAGAAAGAAGAAAGAAAGTAGAAAAAAGAAAGAAGAAAGAATGCAGAAAGAAAAAAGAAAGAAAAAAGAAAGAAGAAAGAAAGAAGAAAGAAATAAGAAAGAAAGAAAGAAGAAAGAAAGAATAAAAATGAAGAAAGAAAGAAGAAAGAAAGGAAGAAAGAAGAATGAAAAAAAGAAGAAAGGAAGAAGAAAGAAAGAAGAAAGAAGAATGAAAGAAAGAAATTAAGAAGAAAGAAAGAAAGAAGAAAGAAGTATTAAAGAAGAAAGAAGTAAGAAAAAAGTAAGAAAAAAAGAAGAAAGAAAGAAGAAACAAAGCAGAAAGAATGAATAAAAGAAGAAAGTAAGAAGAAAGAAGTAAGAAATTAGTAAGAAAGATGTAAGAAAGAAAGAAGAAAGAAAGAAGAAAGAAAGAAGAAAGAAAGAAAGAAGAAAGAAAGAAGAAAGAAAGAAGAAAGAGAGGATGAGAAAGAAAGAAGAAAGAAAGACGAAGAAAGAAGAAAGAAAGAAGAAAGAGAGAAAGAAGAAAGAGTGAAAGAAGAAAGAAAGAAAGAAGAAAGAAGAAAGAAGGAAGAAAGAAAGAAGTAAGAAAGAAAGAAGTAAGAAGTAAGAAAGAAAGAAGTAAGTTGTGAGAAAGAAGTAAGAAAGAAGAAAGAAAGAAGAAAGAAGAAAGAAAGAATAATGAAAGAAAGATATTAAGAAGAAAGAAAGAAAGAAGAAAGAAGAAAGAACTAAGAAAGAAGTAAGAAAGAAGAAAGAAAGAAATATAGAAGAAAGAAAGAAGAAAGAAAGAAAGAAGAAAGAAAGAAGAAAGAAAGAAGAAAGAAAGAATTAAGAAAGAAGTAAGAAAGAAGGAAGAAAGAAGGAAGAAACAAAGAAGAAAGAAAGAAGAAATAAAGAAAGAAGAAAGAAGAAGAAAGAAGAAAGAAAGAAGAAATTAGAAAGAAAGAAGAAAGAAAGAAAGAAGAAAGAAAGAATGAAGAAAGAAAGAAGAAAGAAAGAAGAAAGAAAGAAGAAAGAAAGAAGAAAGAAAGAAGAAAGAAAGAAGAAAGAAGAAAGAAAGAAGAAAGAAAGAAGAAAGAAAGAAGAAAGAAAGAAGTTAGAAAGAAGAAAGAGAGAAAGAAGAAAGAAAGAAGAAAGAAAGAAAGAAGAAAGAAAGAAAGAAATAAGAAAGAATGAAGAAAGAATGAACAAAGAATGAACAAAGAAATAAAGAAGAAAGAAAGAAAGAAGAAAGAAAGAAAGAAAGGAGAAAGAAAGAAGAAAAAGAAAGAAAGAAGAAAGAAAGGAAGAAAGAAAGAAGAAAGAAAGAAATAAGAAAGAAAGGAAGAAGGAAGAACGAAAGAAGAAAGAAAGAAAGAAGTAAGAAAGAAGAAAGAAAGAAGTAAGAAAGAGGTAAGAAAGGAAGAAGAAAGAAAGAAAGAAGAAATAAAGAAGAAAGAAAGAACTAAGAAAGAAGTAAGAAAGAAGAAAGAAAGAAATATAGAAGAAAGAAAGAAGAAAGAAAAAAGAAGAGAGAAAGAAGAAAGAAAGAAGAAAGTAAGAAGAAAGAAAGTAGAAAGAAAGAAGAAAGAAAGAAGAAAGAAACAAGACAGAAGTTAGAAAGAAAGAAGTAAGAAACAAAGAAGAAAGAAGAAAGAAAGAAGAAAGAAAGAAGTAAGAAACAAGTAAGAAAGAAGTAATAAAGAAAGAAAAAAGAAAGAAAGAAGAAAGAAAAAAGAAAGAAGACAGAAAGAAGAGAGAAAGAAAGAAAGAAGAAAGAAAGAAGAAAGAAGAAATAAAGAAAGAAGAAAGAAAGAATAAAGAAGAAAGAAAGAAGAAAGAAGAAAGAAAGAAGAAAGAAAGAAAGAAGAATTAAAGAAGAAAGAAAGAAGAAAGAAATATGAAAGAAAGAAGAAAGGAAGAAGAAAGGAAGAAGAAATGAAGAAAGAAGAAAGAAAGAACGAAGAAAGAAAGAAGAAAGAAAGAAGAAAGAAGAAAGGAAGAACAAATTAAGAAGTAGGAAAGTAGAAAGAAAGAAGAAAGAAAAAAGAAAGAAAGAAAGAAGAAAGAAAGAAGAAAGAAAGAAGAAAGAAAGAAGAAAGAAAGAAGAAAGAGGAAAGAAGTAAGAGAGAAAGAAGAAAGAAAGAAAGAAGAAAGAAGAAAGAAGTAAGAAGAAGAAAAAAAGAAAGAAGAAAGAAAGAAAGAAAGAAGAAGAAAGAAGAAAGAAAGAAGAAAGAAAGAAGAAAGAAAGAAGAATGAAGGAAGAAAGAAGAAAGAAGGAAGAAAGAGAGAAAGAAAGAAGAAAGAAAGAAGAAAAAAGAAAGAAAGAAGATAGAAAGAAAGAAGAAAGAAAGAAGAAACAAAGAAATAAGAAAGAAAAAAGAAGAAAGAAAGAAAGAAGAAAGAAAGAAGAAAGAATGAAGTAAGAAAGAAGTAAGAAAGAAAGATGAAAGAAAGAAGAAAGTAGAAAGAAGAAAGTAAGAAAGAAGAAAGAAAGAAGAAATAAAGAAGAACGAAAGAAGAAAGAAAGGAGAAAGAAAGTAGAAAGAAAGAAAGAAGAAAGAAAGAAGAAAAAAGAAAGAAGAAAGAAAGAAAGAAAGAAAGAAAGAAAGAAAGAAAGAAAGAAAGAAAGAAGAAAGAAAGAATAAAGAAAGAAGAAAGAAAGAGGAAAGAAAGAATAAAGAAGTAAGAGAGAAAGAAGAAAGAAAGAAAGAAAGAAGAAAGAAAGAAAGAAGTAATGAAGAAGAAAGAAAGAAAGAATAAAGAAAGAAGAAAGAAAGAAGAATGAAAGAAGAAAGAAAGAAGAAATAAAGAAAAAGATAGAAGAAAGAAGAAAGAAAGAAAGAAGGAAGAAGAAAGAAAGAAAGAAGAAAGAAAGAAGAAAGAAAGAAGTAAGAAAGAAGAAAGAAAGAGGAAAGAAAGAAGAAAGAAAGAATGAAGAAACAAAGAAGAAAGAAAGAATGAAGAAAGAAAGAAGAAAGAAAGAAGAAAGAATGAAGAAAGAAAGAAGAAAGAAAGAAGAAATAAAGAGGAACGAAAGAAGAAAGAAAGAAAGAAGAAAGAAAGAAGAAAGAAAGAAAGAAGAAAGAAAGAAGAAAAGAGAAAGAAGGAAAAAAGAAAGAAAGAGGAAAGAAAGAAGAAAAAAGAAAGAAGGAAGAAAGAAAGAAAGAAGAAAGAAAGAAGAAAGAAAGAAAGAAAGAAAGAAAGAAAGAAAGAAAGAAAGAAGAAAGAATAAAGTAAGAAAGAAGAAAAAAGAAGAAAGAAAGAAGAAATTAAGAAGAAAGAAAGCAGAAAGAAGGAAGAAAGAAAAAAGAAAGATAGAAGAAAGAAAAAGAAAGAAAGAAGAAAGAAATTAGGAAGAAGGAAAGAAAGAAGAAAGAAAGAATAAAGAAGAAAGAAAGAAGAAAGAAAGAAGAAAGAAAGTAGGAAGAAAGAAAGTAGAAAGAAAGAAAGAAGAAAGAAAGAAAGAAGAAAGAAGAAATAAGAAAGAAGGAAGAAAGAAGTAAGAAAGAAAAAATAAAAAAGAAAGAAAGAAGAAAGAAAGAAAGAAGAAAGAAAGAAAGAAGAAATAAAGAAAGAATAAGGAAGAAAGAAAGAAGAAAGAAAGAACGAAGAAAGAAAGAAGAAAGAAGAAAGAGAGAAAAAAGAGAGAAGAAAGAAAGAAGAAAGAAAGAAGAAAGAAGAAAGAAGAGAGAAGAAAGAAGAAAGAAGAAAGAAGAAAGAAGAAAGAAAGAAGGAAGAAAGAAAGAAAGAAGAAAGAAGAAAGAAAGAAGATAGAAAAGAAAGAAAGAAAGAAAGAAGAAAGAAAGAAGAAAGAAAGAAGAAAAAAGAAGAAAGAAAGAAGAAAGAAAGAAAGAAAGAAGAAAGAGGAAAGAAAGAATAAAGACAGAAGAAAGAAAGTACAAAGAAAGAACAAAGAAAGAAGGAAGAAAGAAAAAAGAAAAAAGAAAGAAAAAAGAAGAAAGAAGAAAGAAAGAAAGAAGTAAGGAGTAAGAAAGAAAGAAGAAAGGAAAAAGAAAGAAGAAAGAAAGAAGAGAAAATAAAGAAATAAGAAAGAAACAAGAAGATAGAAGAAAGAAAGAAAGAGAGAAAGAAAGAAAGAAAGAAAGAAAGAAAGAAAGAAAGAAAGACAGAAAGAAAGAAAGAAGATAGAAAAAATGAAAGAAGAAAGAAAGAAGATAGGAAGAAGAAAGAACAAAGAAAGAAGAAAGAAAGAAGATAGAAAGAAGAAAGAAAGAAGAAAGAAAGAAAGAGGAAAGAAAGAGGAAAGAAAGAAGAAAGAAAGAAGAAAGAAAGAAGAAAGAAAGAAGAAAGGAAGAGGAAAGAAGTAAGAGAGAAAGAAGAAAGAAAGAAAGAAGAAAGAAAGAAAGAAGTAAGGAAGAAGAAATAAAGAAAGAATAAAGAAAGAAGAAAGAAAGAAGAAAGAAAGAAGAATGAAAGAAGAAAGAAAAAAGAAAGAAAGAAGAAAGATAGAAGAAAAAAGAAGAAAGAAAGAAGAAAGAAAGAAAGAAGAAAGAAAGAAAGAATAACGAAGAAAGAAAGAAGAAAGAAAGGAAGAAGAAAGAAAGAAGAAAGAAAGAAGAAAGAAAGAAGGAATGAAGGAAGGAAGAAAGAAAGAGAGAAAGAAAGAAAGAAAGAAGAAAGATAGAAAGAAAAGAAAGAAGGAAGAAAGAAAGAAAGAAGAAAAAAAGAAGAAATAAAGAATTAAGAAAGAAGTAAGAAAGAAGTAAAAAAGAAGTAAGAAAGAAGTAAGAAAGAAGAAAGGTAGAAGGAAAGAAGAAAGAAAGAAGAAAGAAGAAAGAAAGATAGAAGAAAGAAAGAAAGAAGAAAGAAAGAATGAAAGAAGAAAGAAAGAAGAAAGAAAGAAGAAAGAAAGAAGAAAGAAGAAAAAAGAAAGAAGAAATAAAGAAAGAAGAAAGAAAGAAAGAAGAAAGAAAGAAGAAAGAAAGAAGAAAGAAAGAAGAAAGAAAGAAGAAAGAAAGAAAGAAGAAAGAAAGAAGAAAAAAGAAAGAAAGAAAGAAGAAATAAAGAAAGAAGAAAGAAAGAAAGAAGAAAGAAAGAAGAAAGAAAGAAGAAAGAAAGAAGAAAGAAAAAAAGAAGAAAGAAAGAAGAAAAAAGAAAGAAAGAAAGAAGAAAGAAAGAAGAAAGAAAGAAGAAAGAAAGAAGAAAGAAAGAAAGAAGAAAGAAAGAAGAAAAAAGAAAGAAAGAAGAAACAAAGAAGAAGAAAGAAAGAAGAAAGAAAGAAATAAGAAAGAAAGAAAGAAGAAAGAAAGAAAGAAGAAAGAAAGAAGAAAGAAAGAAGTAAGAAAGAAAGAAGAAAGAAAGAAGGAAGAAAAAACTAAGAAAGAAGGAAGAAAGAAAGAAGAAAGAAAGAAGAAAGAAAGAAGAAAAAAGAAAGAAGGAAGAAAGAAAGAAAAAAGAAAGAAGAAAGAAAGAAAGAATAAAGAAGAAAGAAAGAAGAAAGAAAGAAGAATGAAAGAAGAAAGAAAGAAGAAAGATAGAAGAAAGAAAGAAGAAAGAAAGAAGAAAGAAAGAAGAATGAAAGAAGAAAGAAAGAAGAAAGAAAGAAGAAAGATAGAAGAAAGAAAGAAGAAAGAAAGAAGAAAGAAAGAAAGAAAGAATAAAGAAGAAAGAACAAAGAAAGAAAGAAGAAAGAAGAAAGAAAGAAGAAATAAAGTAGGAAGAAAGAAAGAAGAAAGAAAGAAGAAAGAAAGAAGAAAGAAAGAAGAAAGAAAGAAGAAAGAAAGAAAGAAGAAAGAAAGAAGAAGAAAGAAGAAAGAAAGAAGAAAGAAATAAAAAAGAAAGAAAGAAGAAAGAAAGAAGAAAGAAATAAGAAAGTAAGAAGAAAGAAAGAAGAAAGAAGAAAGAAAGAAGAAATAAAGTAGGAAGAAAGAAAGAAGAAAGAAAGAAGAAAGAAAGAAGAAAGAAAGAAGGAAGGAAGGAAGAAAGAAAGAAAGAAAGAAAGAAGAAAGAAAGAAAGAAAAGAAAGAAGGAAGAAAGAAAGAAAGAAAGAAGAAAGAAAGAAGAAAGAAAGAAGTAAGAAAGAAGTAAGAAAGAAGTAAACAGAAAGAAGAAAGAAAGACAGAAGAAAGAAAGAAGAGAGAAAGAAGAAAGAAAGAAGAAAGAAAGAAAGAATAAAGAAAGAAGTAAGAAAGAAGTAAGAAAGGAAGAAGAAAGAAAGAAGAAATAAAGAAGAAAGAAACAAGAAAGAAAGAAGGAAGGAAGAAAGAAAGAAAGAAAGAAGAAAGAAAGAAAGAAATAAGGAAGAAAGAAAGAAGAAATAAAGAAGAAAGAAAGAAGTAAGAAAGAAGTAAGAAAGAAGTAAGAAAGAAGAAAGAAAGAAGAAAGAAAGAAGAAAGAAAGTAGAAAGAAGAAAGAAAGAAACAAGAAAGAAAGATAGAAAAAACAAAGAAGAAAGAAAGAAAGAAGAAAAAAAAAGAAAAAAAGAAGAAAGAAGAAAGAAAGAAGAAAGAAAGAAAGAAGAAAGAAAGAAGAAAGAAAGAAAGAAGAAAGAAAGAAAGAAGAAAGAAAGAAGAAAGAAAGAAGAAAGAAAGAATAAAGAAAAAAGTAAGAAAGAAAGAAGAAAGAAAGTAGAAAGAAACAAGAAAGAAAGAAGGAATGAAGGAAGAAAGAAAGAAAGAAAGAAGAAAGAAAGAAAGTAAAGAAAGAAGGAAGAAAGAAAGAAAGAAGAAATAAAGAAGAAAGAAATAAGTAAGAAAGAAGTAAGAAAGAAGTAATAAAGAAGAAATAAGTAAGAAAGAAGAAAGAAAGAAGAAAGAAAGAAGAAAGAAAGAAGAAAGAAGAAAGAAGAAAGAAGAAAGAAAGAAGAAAGGAAGAAGAAAGAAGAACGAAATAAAGAAGAAAGAAAGAAAGAAGAAAGAAAGAAAGAAGAAAGAAAGAAGAAAAAAGAAGAAAAAAAGAAGAAAGAAGAAAGAAGTAAGAAAGAAAGAAGAAAGAAAGTAGAAAGAAACAAGAAAGAAAGAAAGAAGAAAGAAAGAAAGAAAGCAGAAAGAAAGAAAGTAAAGAAAGAAGGAAGAAAGAAAGAAAGAAGAAATAAAGAAGAAAGAAAGAAGTAAGAAAGAAGTAAGAAAGAAGTAAAAAAGAAGTAAGAAAGAAGTAAGAAAGAAGAAAGAAAGAAGAAAGAAAGAAGAAAGAAAGAAGAAAGAAGAAAGAAAGAAAGAAGAAAGAAAGAAGAAACAAAGAAGAAAGAAAGAAAGAAGAAAGAAAGAAGAAAGAAAGAAGAAAGAAGAACGAAAGAAAGAAGAAAGAAAGAAAGAAGAAAGAATGTAAGAAAGAAGAAAGAAAGAAGAAAGGAAGAAGAAAGGAAGAAAGAAGAAAGAAGAAAAAAGAAAGAATGAAGAAAGAAAGAAAGAAGAAAGAAAGAAGAAAGAAAGAAGAAAGAAAGAAGAAAAAAGAAAGAATGAAGAAAGAAAGAAAGAAGAAAGAAATGAATAAGAAATAAAGAAAGAAAAAAGAAAGATAGAAGAAAGAAAGAAGAAAGAAAGAAAGAAGACAGACAGTAGAAAGAAAGAAAGAAGAAAGAAAGAAAGAAGAAAGAAAGAAAGAAGAAAGAAAGAAAGAAGAAAGAAAGAAGAAAGAAAGAAGGAAGGAAGGAAGAAAGAAAGAAAGAAAGAAAGAAGAAAGAAAGAAAGAAAAGAAAGAAGGAAGAAAGAAAGAAAGAAAGAAGAAAGAAAGAAGAAAGAAAGAAGTAAGAAAGAAGTAAGAAAGAAGTAAACAGAAAGAAGAAAGAAAGACAGAAGAAAGAAAGAAGAGAGAAAGAAGAAAGAAAGAAGAAAGAAAGAAAGAATAAAGAAAGAAGTAAGAAAGAAGTAAGAAAGGAAGAAGAAAGAAAGAAGAAATAAAGAAGAAAGAAACAAGAAAGAAAGAAGGAAGGAAGAAAGAAAGAAAGAAAGAAGAAAGAAAGAAAGAAATAAGGAAGAAAGAAAGAAGAAATAAAGAAGAAAGAAAGAAGTAAGAAAGAAGTAAGAAAGAAGTAAGAAAGAAGAAAGAAAGAAGAAAGAAAGAAGAAAGAAAGTAGAAAGAAGAAAGAAAGAAACAAGAAAGAAAGATAGAAAAAACAAAGAAGAAAGAAAGAAAGAAGAAAAAAAAAGAAAAAAAGAAGAAAGAAGAAAGAAAGAAGAAAGAAAGAAAGAAGAAAGAAAGAAGAAAGAAAGAAAGAAGAAAGAAAGAAAGAAGAAAGAAAGAAGAAAGAAAGAAGAAAGAAAGAATAAAGAAAAAAGTAAGAAAGAAAGAAGAAAGAAAGTAGAAAGAAACAAGAAAGAAAGAAGGAATGAAGGAAGAAAGAAAGAAAGAAAGAAGAAAGAAAGAAAGTAAAGAAAGAAGGAAGAAAGAAAGAAAGAAGAAATAAAGAAGAAAGAAATAAGTAAGAAAGAAGTAAGAAAGAAGTAATAAAGAAGAAATAAGTAAGAAAGAAGAAAGAAAGAAGAAAGAAAGAAGAAAGAAAGAAGAAAGAAAGAATAAAGAAAGAAGAAAGAAGAAAGAAGAAAGAAAGAAGAAAGGAAGAAGAAAGAAGAACGAAATAAAGAAGAAAGAAAGAAAGAAGAAAGAAAGAAAGAAGAAAGAAAGAAGAAAAAAGAAGAAAAAAAGAAGAAAGAAGAAAGAAGTAAGAAAGAAAGAAGAAAGAAAGTAGAAAGAAACAAGAAAGAAAGAAAGAAGAAAGAAAGAAAGAAAGCAGAAAGAAAGAAAGTAAAGAAAGAAGGAAGAAAGAAAGAAAGAAGAAATAAAGAAGAAAGAAAGAAGTAAGAAAGAAGTAAGAAAGAAGTAAAAAAGAAGTAAGAAAGAAGTAAGAAAGAAGAAAGAAAGAAGAAAGAAAGAAGAAAGAAAGAAGAAAGAAGAAAGAAAGAAAGAAGAAAGAAAGAAGAAACAAAGAAGAAAGAAAGAAAGAAGAAAGAAAGAAGAAAGAAAGAAGAAAGAAGAACGAAAGAAAGAAGAAAGAAAGAAAGAAGAAAGAATGTAAGAAAGAAGAAAGAAAGAAGAAAGGAAGAAGAAAGGAAGAAAGAAGAAAGAAGAAAAAAGAGAGAATGAAGAAAGAAAGAAAGAAGAAAGAAAGAAGAAAGAAAGAAGAAAGAAAGAAGAAAAAAGAAAGAATGAAGAAAGAAAGAAAGAAGAAAGAAAGAAGAAAGAAATGAATAAGAAATAAAGAAAGAAAAAAGAAAGATAGAAGAAAGAAAGAAGAAAGAAAGAAAGAAGACAGACAGTAGAAAGAAAGAAAGAAGAAAGAAAGAAAGAAGAAAGAAAGAAAGAAGAAAGAAAGAAAGAAGAAAGAAAGAAGAAAGAAAGAAAGAAGAAAGAAAGAAGAAAGAAAGAATGAAGAAAGAAAGAAGAAAGAACGAAGAAAGAATGAAGAAAGAAAGAAGAAAGAAAGAAGAAAGAATTAAGAAAGAAAGAAGAAAGAAAGAAAGAAGAAAGAAAGAAAGAAAGAAGAAAGAAAGAAAAAAAAGGAAGAAAGAAGAAAGAAAGAAGAAAGAAAGAATTAAGAAAGAAGTAAGAAAGAAGGAAGAATGAAGGAAGAAAGAGGGAAGAAAGAAAGAAGAAAGAAAGAAGAAAATAGAAAGAAAGAAGAAAGAAAGAAAGAAGAAAGAAGGAACGAAGAAAGAAAGAAGAAAGAAAGAAGTAAGAAAGAAGTAAGAAAGAAGTCATAAAGAAAGAAAAAAGAAAGAAAGAAGAAAGAAAAAAGAAAGAAAGAAGACAGAAAGAAGAAAGAGAGAAAGAAAGAAAGAAGTAAGAAAGAAGAAAGAAAGAAGAAAGAAAGAAGAAAGGAAGAAGAAAGGAAGAAGAAAGGAAGAATAAAGAAAGAAGAAAGAAAGAAAGAAGAAAGAAAGAAAGAAGTAAGAAGAAGGAAAGAAGAGAGATGAAAGATAGAAGAAAGAAAGAAGAAAGAAAGAAAGAAGACAGACAGTAGAAAGAGAGAAAGAAAGAAGAAAGAAAGAAAGAAGAAAGAAAGAAGAAAGAAAGAAGAAAGAAAGAAGAAAGAAAGAATGAAGAAAGAAAGAATGAAGAAAGAAAGAAGAAAGAACGAAGAAAGAAAGAAGAAAGAAAGAAGAAAGAAAGAAGAAAGAAGAAAGAAAGAAGAAAGAAAGAGGAAAGAAGTAAGAGAGAAAGAAGAAAGAAAGAAAGAAGAAAGAAAGCAAGACGTAAGGAAGAAGAAAGAAAGAAAGAAGAAAGAAAGAAGAAAGAAAGAAGAAAGAAAGAAGAAAGAAAAAAGAAAGAAGAAAGAAAGAAAGAATAAAGAAGAAAGAAAGAAGAAAGAAAGGAAGAAGAACGAAAGAAGAAAGAAAAAGAAAGAAAGAAAGAAGAAAGAAAGAAAGAATAAAGAAGAAAGAAAGAAGAAAAAAAGGAAGAAGAAAGAAAGAAGAAAGAAAGAAGAAAGAAAGAAGAAAGAAAGAAGGAAGGAAGGAAGAAAGAAATAAAGAAAGAAAGAAAGAAAGAAGAGAGAAAGAAAGAAAAGAAAGAAGGAAGAAAGAAAGAAAGAAGAAATAAAGAAGAAAGAAAGAATTAAGAAAGAAGTAAGAAAGAAGTAAAAAAGAAGTAAGAAAGAAGTAAGAAAGAAGAAAGAAATAAGAAGGAAAGAAGAAAGAAAGAAGAAAGAAGAAAGAAAGAAAGAAGAAAGAAAGAAAGAAGAAACAAAGAAGAAAGAAAGAAAGAAGAAAGTTAGAAGAAAGAAAGAACGAAGAAAGAAATAAAGAATAAAGAAGAAAGAAAGAAGAAAGAAAGGAAGAAAAAAGAAAGAAGAAAGAAAGAAGAAAGAAAGAAGAAAGAAAGAAGGAAGGAAGGAAGAAAGAAATAAAGAAAGAAAGAAACAAGAGAGAAAGAAAGAAAAGAAAGAAGGAAGAAAGAAAGAAGAAATAAAGAAGAAAGAAAGAATTAAGAAAGAAGTAAGAAAGAAGTAAAAAAGAAGTAAGAAAGAAGTAAGAAAGAAAGAAAGAAGAAAGAAAGAAAAAAGAAAGAAAGAAGAAAGAAAGAAGAAAGAAAGAAGGAATGAAGGAAGGAAGAAAGAAAGAGAGAAAGAAAGAAAGAAAGAAAGAAGAAAGATAGAAAGAAAAGAAAGAAAGAAGAAAGAAAGAAGAAAGAAAGAAGAAAGAAGAAAAAAGAAAGAAGAAATAAAGAAAGAAGAAAGAAAGAAAGAAGAAAGAAAGAAGAAAGAAAGAAGAAAGAAAGAAGAAAGAAAAAAAGAAGAAAGAAAGAAGAAAAAAGAAAGAAAGAAAGAAGAAAGAAAGAAAAAAGAAAGAAAGAAAGAAGAAAGAAGAAAGAAAGAAAGAAAGAAGAAAGAAAGAAGAAAGAAAGAAGAAAGAAAGAAAGAAAGAAAGAAGAAAGAAAGAAGAAAAAAGAAAGAAAGAAGAAACAAAGAAGAAGAAAGAAAGAAGAAAGAAAGAAATAAGAAAGAAAGAAAGAAGAAAGAAAGAAAGAAGAAAGAAAGAAGAAAGAAATAAGTAAGAAAGAAAGAAGAAAGAAAGAAGGAAGAAAAAACTAAGAAAGAAGGAAGAAAGAAAGAAGAAAGAAAGAAGAAAGAAGAAAAAAGAAAGAAGGAAGAAAGAAAGAAAAAAGAAAGAAGAAAGAAAGAAAGAATAAAGAAGAAAGAAAGAAGAAAGAAAGAAGAATGAAAGAAGAAAGATAGAAGAAAGAGAGAAGAAAGAAAGAAGAAAGAAAGAAGAAAGAAAGAAGAATGAAAGAAGAAAGAAAGAAGAAAGAAAGAAGAAAGAAAGAAGAAAGATAGAAGAAAGAAAGAAGAAAGAAAGAAGAAAGAAAGAAGAAAGAAAGAAAGAAAGAATAAAGAAGAAAGAACAAAGAAAGAAAGAAGAAAGAAGAAAGAAAGAAGAAATAAAGTAGGAAGAAAGAAAGAAGAAAGAAAGAAGAAAGAAAGAAGAAAGAAAGAAGAAAGAAAGAAGAAAGAAAGAAGAAAGAAAGAAAGAAGAAAGAAAGAAGGAGAAAGAAGAAAGAAAGAAGAAAGAAAGAAAGAAAAAAGAAAGAAAGAAGAAAGAAAGAAGAAAGAAATAAGAAAGTAAGAAGAAAGAAAGAAGAAAGAAGAAAGTAAGAAGAAATAAAGTAGGAAGAAAGAAAGAAGAAAGAAAGAAGAAAGAAAGAAGAAAGAAAGAAGGAAGGAAGGAAGAAAGAAAGAAAGAAAGAAAGAAGAAAGAAAGAAAGAAAAGAAAGAAGGAAGAAAGAAAGAAAGAAAGAAGAAAGAAAGAAGAAAGAAAGAAGTAAGAAAGAAGTAAGAAAGAAGTAAACAGAAAGAAGAAAGAAAGACAGAAGAAAGAAAGAAGAGAGAAAGAAGGAAGAAAGAAGAAAGAAAGAAAGAATAAAGAAAGAAGAAAGAAAGAATGAAGAAAGAAAGAAGAACGAAGAAAGAATGAAGAAAGAAAGAAGAAAGAAAGAAGAAAGAATTAAGAAAGAAAGAAGAAAGAAAGAAAGAAAGAAGAAAGAAAGAAAGAAGAAAGAAAAAAGAAAGAAAGAAGAAAGAAGAAAGAAAGAAAGAAGAAAGAAAGAAAGAAGAAAGAAAGAAAGAAGAAAGAAAGAAAGAAAGAAGAAAGAAAGAAAAAAAAGGAAGAAAGAAGAAAGAAAGAAGAAAGAAAGAATTAAGAAAGAAGTAAGAAAGAAGGAAGAATGAAGGAAGAAAGAGGGAAGAAAGAAAGAAGAAAGAAAGAAGAAAATAGAAAGAAAGAAGAAAGAAAGAAAGAAGAAACGAAGAAAGAAAGAAGAAAGAAAGAAGTAAGAAAGAAGTAAGAAAGAAGTCATAAAGAAAGAAAAAAGAAAGAAAGAAGAAAGAAAGAAAGAAGGAAGAAGAAGGAAAGAAGAGAGATGAAAGATAGAAGAAAGAAAGAAGAAAGAAAGAAAGAAGACAGACAGTAGAAAGAGAGAAAGAAAGAAGAAACAAAGAAAGAAGAAAGAAAGAAAGAAGAAAGAAAGAAGAAAGAAAGAATGAAGAAAGAAAGAAGAAAGAAAGAATGAAGAAAGAAGAAAGAACGAAGAAAGAAAGAAGAAAGAAAGAAGAAAGAAAGAAGAAAGAAGAAAGAAAGAAGAAAGAAAGAGGAAAGAAGTAAGAGAGAAAGAAGAAAGAAAGAAAGAAGAAAGAAAGCAAGACGTAAGGAAGAAGAAAGAAAGAAAGAAGAAAGAAAGAAGAAAGAAAGAAGAAAGAAAGAAAGAATAAAGAAGAAAGAAAGAAGAAAAAAGGAAGAAGAACGAAAGAAGAAAGAAAAAGAAAGAAAGAAAGAAGAAAGAAAGAAAGAATAAAGAAGAAAGAAAGAAGAAAGAAAGGAAGAAGAAAGAAAGAAGAAAGAAAGAAGAAAGAAAGAAGAAAGAAAGAAGGAAGGAAGGAAGAAAGAAATAAAGAAAGAAAGAAAGAAAGAAGAGAGAAAGAAAGAAAAGAAAGAAGGAAGAAAGAAAGAAAGAAGAAATAAAGAAGAAAGAAAGAATTAAGAAAGAAGTAAGAAAGAAGTAAAAAAGAAGTAAGAAAGAAGTAAGAAAGAAGAAAGAAATAAGAAGGAAAGAAGAAAGAAAGAAGAAAGAAGAAAGAAAGAAAGAAGAAAGAAAGAAAGAAGAAACAAAGAAGAAAGAAAGAAAGAAGAAAGTTAGAAGAAAGAAAGAACGAAGAAAGAAAGAAGAAAGAAGAAAGAAAGAAGAAAGAAAGAAGAAAGAAAGAAAGAAAGAAGAAAGAAAGCAGAAAGAAAAAAGAAAGAAAGAAAGAAGAAAGAAAGAAAGAATAAAGAAGAAAGAAAGAAGAAAGAAAGGAAGAAGAACGAAAGAAGAAAGAAAAAAGAAAGAAAGAAAGAAGAAAGAAATAAAGAATAAAGAAGAAAGAAAGAAGAAAGAAAGGAAGAAAAAAGAAAGAAGAAAGAAAGAAGAAAGAAAGAAGAAAGAAAGAAGGAAGGAAGGAAGAAAGAAATAAAGAAAGAAAGAAAGAAGAGAGAAAGAAAGAAAAGAAAGAAGGAAGAAAGAAAGAAGAAATAAAGAAGAAAGAAATAATTAAGAAAGAAGTAAGAAAGAAGTAAAAAAGAAGTAAGAAAGAAGTAAGAAAGAAAGAAAGAAGAAAGAAAGAAAAAAGAAAGAAAGAAAGAAGAAAGAAAGGAGAAAGTAAGAAGAAAGAAAGAAGAATGAAAGAAGAAACAAAGAAGAAAGAAAGAAGAAAGAAAGAAGAAAGAAAGAACGAAGAAAGAAAGAAGAAAGAAAGAAATAAGAAAGAAAGAAAGAAGAAAGAATGAAGAAAGAAAGAAGAAAGAAAGAAGAAAGAAAGAATTAAGAAAGAAGTAAGAAAGAAGGAAGAATGAAGGAAGAAAGAAGGAAGAAAGAAAGAAGAAAGAAAGAAGAAAATAGAAAGAAAGAAGAAAGAAAGAAAGAAGAAAGAAGGAACGAAGAAAGAAAGAAAAAAGAAAGAAGAAAGAAAGAAAGAAGAAAGAAAGAAGAAAGAAAGAAGAAAGAAAGAAAAAAGTAAGAAACAAAGAAGAAAGAAGAAAGAAGAAAGAAGAAAGAAAGAAGAAAGAAAGAAGAAAGAAAGAAGAAAGAAAGAAGAAAGGAAGAAGAAAGGAAGAAGAAAGGAAGAATAAAGAAAGAAGAAAGAAAGAAAGAAGAAAGAAAGAAAGAAGTAAGAAGAAGGAAAGAAGAGAGATGAAAGATAAAAGAAAGAAAGAAGAAAGAAAGAAAGAAGACAGACAGTAGAAAGAAAGAAAGAAGGAAGAAAGAAAGAAAGAAGAAAGAAAGAAAGAAGAAAGAAAGAAGAAAGAAAGAATGAAGAAAGAAAGAAGAAAGAAAGAAAGAATGAAGAAAGAAAGAAGAAAGAACGAAGAAAGAAAGAAGAAAGAAAGAAGAAAGAAGAAAGAAGAAAGAAAGAAGAAAGAAAGAGGAAAGAAGTAAGAGAGAAAGAAGAAAGAAAGAAAGAAGAAAGAAAGCAAGACGTAAGGAAGAAGAAAGAAAGAAAGAAGAAAGAAAGAAGAAAGAAAGAAGAAAGAAAGAAGAAAGAAAAAAGAAAGAAAGAAAGAAAGAAGAAAGAAAGAAAGAATAAAGAAGAAAGAAAGAAGAAAGAAAGGAAGAAGAACGAAAGAAGAAAGAAAAAGAAAGAAAGAAAGAAGAAAGAAAAAAGAATAAAGAAGAAAGAAAGAAGAAAGAAAGGAAGAAGAAAGAAAGAAGAAAGAAAGAAGAAAGAAAGAAGAAAGAAAGAAGGAAGGAAGGAAGAAAGAAATAAAGAAAGAAAGAAAGAAAGAAGAGAGAAAGAAAGAAAAGAAAGAAGGAAGAAAGAAAGAAAGAAGAAATAAAGAAGAAAGAAAGAATTAAGAAAGAAGTAAGAAAGAAGTAAAAAAGAAGTAAGAAAGAAGTAAGAAAGAAGAAAGAAAGAAAGAAGAAAGAAAGAAAGAAGAAAGAAAGAAGAAAGAAAGAAAGAAGAAAGAAAGAAGAAAGAAAGAAAGAAGAAAGATAGAAGAAAGAAAGAAAGAAGAAAGAAGAAAGAAAGAAGAAAGAAAGAAGAAAGAAAGAAAGAAAGAAAGAAAGAAGAAAGAAAGAAAGAAGAAAGAAAGAAGAAAGAAAGAAGAAAGAAAGAAGAAAGAAAAAAGAAAGAAAGAAAGAAAGAAAGAAAGAATAAAGAAGAAAGAAAGAAGAAAGAAACGAAGAAGAACGAAAGAAGAAAGAAAAAAGAAAGAAAGAAAGAAGAAAGAAATAAAGAATAAAGAAGAAAGAAAGAAGAAAGAAAGGAAGAAAAAAGAAAGAAGAAAGAAAGAAGAAAGAAAGAAGAAAGAAAGAAGGAAGGAAGGAAGAAAGAAATAAAGAAAGAAAGAAAGAAAGAAGAGAGAAAGAAAGAAAAGAAAGAAGGAAGAAAGAAAGAAGAAATAAAGAAGAAAGAAAGAATTAAGAAAGAAATAAGAAAGAAGTAAAAAAGAAGTAAGAAAGAAGTAAGACAGAAAGAAAGAAGAAAGAAAGAAAGAAGAAAGAAAGGAGAAAGTAAGAAGAAAGAAAGAAGAATGAAAGAAGAAACAAAGAAGAAAGAAAGAAGAAAGATAGAAGAAAGAAAGAAGAAAGAAAGAACGAAGAAAGAAAGAAGAAAGAAAGAAATAAGAAAGAAAGAAAGAAGAAAGAAAGAAGAAAGAAAGAAGAAAGAAAGAAGAAAAAAAGAAGAAAAAAAGAAGAAAGAAGAAAGAAAGAAGAAAGAAAGAATAAAGAAAGAAGAAAGAAAGAAACAAAAAGGAAAGAAAGAAGAAAGAAAGAATAAAGAAGTAAGAAAGAAGTAAGAAAGAAGTAAGAAAGAAAGAAGAAAGAAAGAAGAAAGAAAGAAAGAATAAAGAAAGAAGTAAGAAAGAAAGAAGAAAGAAAGTAGAAAGAAATAAGAAAGAAAGAAGGAATGAAGGAAGAAAGAAAGAAAGAAAGAAGAAAGAAAGAAAGTAAAGAAAGAAGGAAGAAAGAAAGAAGAAATAAAGTAGAAAGAAAGAAGTAAGAAAGAAGTAAGAAAGAAGAAAGAAAGAAGAAAGAAAGAAGAAAGAAGAAAGAAAGAAAGAAGAAAGAAGAAAGAAAGAAAGAAGAAAGAAAGAAAGAAGAAAGAAAGTAAGAAAGAAGAAAGAAAGAAGAAAGGGAGAAGAAAGAAAGAAAGAAGAAAGAAAGAAGAAAAAAGAAAGAAAGAAAGAAGAAAGAAAGAAGAAAGAAAGAAATAAGAAAGAAAGGAAGAAGAAAGAATGAAGAAAGAAAGAAGTAAGAAAGAAGTAAGAAAGAAGTAAGAAAGAAGTAAGAAAGAAGTAAGAAAGAAAGAAGAAAGAAAGAAGAAAGAAAGAAAGAAGAAAGAAAGAAAGAAGAAAGAAAGAAGAAAGAAAGAAGAAAGAAAGAAGAAAGAAAGAAGAAAGAAAGAAGAAAGAAAGAAATAAGAAATAAAGAAAGAAGAAAGAAAGAAAGAAGAAAGAAAGAAGAAAGAAACAAAGAAGACAGACAGTAGAAAGAAAGAGAGAAGAAAGAAAGAAAGAACTAAGAATTAAGAAAGAGGAAAGAAAGAAATATAGAAGAAAGAAAAAAGAAAGAAAGAAAGAAGAAAGAAAGAAGAAAGAAAGAAAAAAGTAAGAAGCAAAGAAGAAAGAAGAAAGAAAGAAAGAAGAAAGGAAGAAGAAAAAAAGAAGAAAGAAAGAAGAAAGAAGAAAGAAAGAAAGAAGAAAGAAAGAAGAAAGAAAGAAACAAAAAAGAAAGAAAGAAGAAAGAAAGAAGAAAGAAAGAAAGAATAAAGAAAGAAGTAAGAAAGAAGTAAGAAAGAAAGAAGAAAGAAAGTAGAAAGAAACAAGAAAGAAAGAAGGAATGAAGGAAGAAAGAAAGAAAGAAAGAAGAAAGGAAGAAGAAAGAAAGAAGAAAGAAAGGAGAAAAAAGAAAGAATGAAGAAAGAAAGAAAGAAGAAAGAAAGAAGAAAGAAAGAAATAAGAAAGAAATAAAGAAGAAAGAAAGAAAGAAAGAAGTAAGAAAGAAGAAAGAAAGAAGTAAGAAAGAAGTAAGAAAGAAAGAAGAAAGAAAGAAAAAGAAAGAAAGAAGAAAGAAAGAAGAAAGAAAGAAGAAAGAAAAAGAAAGAAAGAAAGAAGAAAGAAAGAAGAAAGAAAGAAGAAAGAAAGAAGAAAGAAAGAAATAAGAAATAAAGAAAGAAGAAAGAAAGAAAGAAGAAAGAAAGAAGAAAGAAACAAAGAAGACAGACAGTAGAAAGAAAGAGAGAAGAAAGAAAGAAAGAAGAAAGAAAGAAAGAAGAAAGAAAAAAGAAAGAAAGAAGAAAGAAGAAAGAAAGAAAGAAGAAAGAAAGAAAGAAGAAAGAAAGAAAGAAGAAAGAAAGAAGGAAAGAAGAAAGAAAAAGAAAGAAAGAAAGAAAGAAGAAAGAAAGAAGAAAGAAAGAAATAACAAAGAAAGAAAGAAAGAATTAAGAAAGAAGTAAGAAAGAAGGAAGAATGAAGGAAGAAAGAAAGAAGAAAGAAAGAAGAAAGAAAGAAATAAAGAAGGAAGAAAGAAAGAAGAAATAAAGAAGAAATTAAGAAGTAAGAAAGAAGTAAAAAAGAAGTAAAAAAGAAGTAAGAAAGAAGTAAGAAAGAAGTAAGAAAGAAGAAAGAAAGAAGAAAGAAAGAAGAAAGAAAGAAGAAAGAAGAAAGAAGAAAGAGAGAAGAAAGAAAGAATAAAGAAAGAAACAAGAAAGAAAGAAGAAAGAAAGAGGAAAGAAAGAAGAAAGAAAGAAAGAATAAAGAAAGAAGTAAGAAAGAAAGAAGAAAGAAAGTAGAAAGAAACAAGAAAGAAAGAAGGAATGAAGGAAGACAGAAAGAAAGAAAGAAGAAGAAAGAAAGTAAAGAAAGAAGGAAGAAAGAAAGAAAGAATAAAGAAGTAAGAAAGAAGTAAGAAAGAAGTAAGAAAGAAGTAAAAAAGAAGTAAGAAAGAAGTAAGAAAGAAGAAAGAAAGAAGAAAGAAAGAATGAAGAAAGAAAAAATAAAGAAAGAAGTAAGAAAGAAAGAAGAAATAAAGGAGAAAGAAACAAGAAAGAAAGAAGGAATGAAGGAAGAAAGAAAGAAAGAAAGAAAGAAAGAAAGAAGAAAGAAAGAAAGTAAAGAAAGAAGGAAGAAAGAAAGAAAGAAGAAATAAAGAAGAAAGAAAGAAGTAAGAAAGAATTAAGAAAGAAGTAAAAAAGAAGTAAGAAAGAAGTAAGAAAGAAGAAAGAAAGAAGAAAGAAAGAAGAGAGAAAGAAGAAAGAAGAAAGAAAGAAAGAAGAAAGAAAGAAAGAAGAAACAAAGAAGAAAGAAAGAAAGAAGAAAAAAAGAAGAAAAAAAGAATAAAGAAGAAAGAAAAAAGAAAGAAAGAATAAAGAAAGAAGAAAGAAAGAGACAAGAAGGAAAGAAAGAAGAAAGAAAGAAGAAAGAAAGAAGAAAGAAAGAAAGAATAAAGAATGAAGTAAGAAATAAGTAAGAAAGAAAGAAGAAAGAAAGTAGAAAGAAAAAAGAAAGAAGAAGGAATGCAGGAAGAAAGAAAGAAAGAAAGAAGAAAGAAAGAAAGAAAAGAGAGAAGGAAGAAAGAAAGAAGAAATAAAGTAGAAAGAAAGAAGTAAGAAAGAAGTAAGAAAGAAGTAAAAAAGAAGTAAGAAAGAAGAAAGAAAGAAGAAAGAAAGAAGAAAGAAGAAAGAAAGAAAGAAGAAAGAAAGAAAGAAAGAAGAAAGAAAGTAAGAAAGAAGAAAGAAAGAAGAAAGGGAGAAGAAAGAAAGAAAGAAGAAAGGAAGAAAGAAGAAAGAAAGAAAGAAGTAAGAAAGAAAGAAGAAAGAAAGAAGAAAGAAAGAAAGAAAGAAAGAAGAAAGAAAGAAGAAAGAAAGAAGAAAGAAAGAAAGGAGAAAGAAGAAAGAAAGAAATAAGAAATAAAGAAAGAAGACAGACAGTAGAAAGAAAGAAAGAAGAAAGAAAGAAAGAAGAAAGAAAGAAAGAAGAAAGAAAGAAGAAAGAAAGAATGAAGAAAGAAAGAAGAAAGAAAAATGAAGAATGAAAGAAGAAAGAACGTAGAAAGAATGAAGAAAGAAAGAAGAAAGAACTAAGAAACAATGAAGAAAGAAAGAAGAAAGAACGAAGAAAGAATGAAGAAAGAAAGAAGAAAGAAAGAAGAAAGAAAGAAGAAAGAAAGAAGAAAGAAAGAAGTAAGAAAGAAAGAATAAAGAAAGTAGAAAGAAATAAGAAAGAAAGAAGGAATGAAGGAAGAAAGAAAGAAAGAGAGAAAGAAAGAAGAAAGAAAGAAAGTAAAGAAAGAAGGAAGAAAGAAAGAAAGAAGAAATAAAGAAGAAAGAAAGAAGTAAGAAAGAATTAAGAAAGAAGTAAAAAAGAAGTAAGAAAGAAGTAAGAAAGAAGAAAGAAAGAAGAAAGAAAGAAGAGAGAAAGAAGAAAGAAGAAAGAAACAAAGAAGAAAGAAAGAAAGAAGAAAAAAAGAAGAAAAAAAGAAGAAAGAAGAAAGAAAGAAGAAAGAAAGAAAGAATAAAGAAAGAAGAAAGAAAGAAACAAGAAGGAAAGAAAGAAGAAAGAAAGAAGAAAGAAAGAAGAAAGAAAGAAGAAAGAAGAAAGAAAGAAGAAAGAAAGAAAGAAGAAACAAAGAAGAAAGAAAGAAAGAAGAAAGAAAGTAAGAAAGAAGAAAGAAAGAAGAAAGGGAGAAGAAATAAAGAAAGAAGAAAGAAAGAAGAAAAAAGAAAGAATGAAGAAAGAAAGAAAGAAGAAAGAAAGAAAAAAGAAAGAAAGAAAGAAGAAAGAAAGAAAGAAGAAAGAAAGAAGAAAGAAAGAAGAAAGAAATAAGAAAGAAGAAAGAAAGAACTAAGAAAGAAGTAAGAAAGAGGAAAGAAAGAAATATAGAAGAAAGAAAAAGAAAGAAAGAAGAAAGAAAGAAAGAAGAAAGAAAGAAGAAAGAAATAAGAAAGAAAGAAGAAAGAAGAAAGAAAGAAAGAAGAAATAAAGAATAAGAAAGAAGAAAGAAAGAAGAAAGAAGAAAGAAAGAAAGAAGAAAGAAAGAAGAAAGAAAGAAAGAAGAGAGAAAGAAAGAAGTAAGAAGAAGGAAAGAAGAGAAATGAAAGAAAGAAGAAAGAAAGAAGTAGGAAAGAAGTAAGAAATAAAGAAGAAAGGATGAAGAAAGGAAGAAAGAAGAAAGAAAGAATGAAGAAAGAAGAAAGAAAGAAGAAAGAAGAAAGAAGAAAGGAAGAACAAAGAATGAAGTAGGAAAGTAGAAAAAAAGAAGAAAGAAAAAAAGAAAGAAAGAAAGAAGAAAGAAAAAAGAAAGAAAGAAGAAAGAAAGAGGAAAGAAGTAAGAGAGAAAGAAGAAAGAAAGAAAGAAGAAAGAAAGAAAGAAATAAGGAAGAAAGAAAGAAAGAAGAAAGAAAGAAGAAAGTAAGAAAGAATAAAGAAAGAAGAAAGAAAAAAGAAAAAAGAAGAAAGAAATAAGAAAGAAAAAAGAAAGAAAGAAGAAAGAAAAAAAATAAAGAAGAAAGAAAGAAGAAAGAAAGGAAGAAGAAAAAAAGAAGAAAGAAAGAAGAAAGAAAGAAGACAGAAAAAAGAAAGAAAGAAAGAAGAAAGAAAGAAAGAATAAAGAAGAAAGAAAGAAGAAAGAAAGGAAGAAGAAAGAAAGAAGAAAGAAAGAAGAAAGAAGAAGAAAGAAAGAAGGAAGGAAGGAGGAAAGAAAGAAAGAAAGAAGAAAGATAGAAAGAAAAGAAAGAAGGAAGAAAGAAAGAAAGGAGAAATAAAGAAGAAAGAAAGAATTAAGAAGGAAAGAAGTAAAAAAGAAGTAAGAAAGAAGTAAGATAAAAATAAGAATGAAAGAAGAGAGAACAATAAAGAAAGAAAGAAGAAAGAAAGAAAAAAGTAAGAAAGAAAGAAGAAAGAACCTAAGAAGAAAGAAAGAAGAAAGAAAGAAGAAAGAAAGAAGAAAGAAAGAAGAAAGAAGGACGTAAGAAAGAAGAAAGAAAGAAAGAAGAAAGAAAGAAAGAAAGAAGTAAGAAAGAAAGACAGAAGAAAGAAAGAAGAAAGAAAGAAAGAAGAAAGAAAGAAAGAAGAAAGAAAGAAGGTAGAAAAAAGGAAGAAAGAAGGAAGAAAGAAAGAAGAAAGAAAGAAGAAAGAAAGAAGAAATAAAGAAGAACGAAAGAAGAAAGAAAGAAAGAAGAAATAAAGTAGAAAGAAAGAAAGAAGAAAGAAAGAAGAAATAAAAAAAGAAGTAAGAAGGAAAGAAAGAAGAAATAAAGAAGAAAGAAGGAAAGAAAGAAGAAAGAAAGAAGAAAGAAGAAAGAAGGAAGAAAGAAAGAAGAAAGAAAGAAGAAAGAAAGAAGAAAGAAAGAAAGAAGAAAGTAAGAAGAAAGAAAGAAAGAAAGAAGGAAAGAAAAGAAAGAAAGAAAGAAGAAAGAAAGAAATAAAGAAGAAAGAAAGAGAAAGAAAGAAAGAAGAAAAGAAGAAAGAAAGAAGAAAGAAAGAAGAAAGAAAGAAGAAAGGAAGAAGAAAGGAAGAAGAAAGAAGTAAGAAAGAAAGAAGTAAGAAAGAAGTAAGAAAGAAGTAAGAAAGAAGAAAGAAAGGAGGAAGAAAGAAAGAAGAAAAACAGTAGTAAGAAAGAAGTAAGAAACGAGTAAGAAAGAAGTAAGAAAGAAGAAAGAAAGAAGAAAGAAAGAAGAAGGAAAGAAGAGAGAAAAATAAAGAGAGAAAGAAGAAAGAAAGAAAGAAAGAAGAAAGAAAGAAAGAAAGAAGAAAGAAAGAAAGAAGTAAGAAAGAAGAAAGAATGAAGAAAGAAAGAAGAAAGAAAGAAGTAAGAAAGGAAGAAGAAAGAAAGAAGAAAGAAAGAAGAAGAATGAAAGAAGAAAGAAAAAATAAGAAAGAATAAAGAAAGAAAGAAGTAATAAAGAAGTAAGAAAGAGGATAGAAAGAAGAAAGAAGGAAAGAAAGAAGAAAGAAGAAAGAAATAAAGAAGAAAGAAAGAAAGAAGAAAGAAGAAAGAAAGAAAGAAGAAAGAAAGAAGAAATAAAGAAAGAAGAAATAAAGATGTAAGAAAGAAGTAAGAAGCAAAGAAAGAAGAAAGAAAGAAGAAGAAAAGAAGAAAGAAAGAAGAAAGAAAGAAAGAAGAAAGAAAGAAAGAAGAAAGAAAGAAGAAAGAAAGAAAGAAGAAAGAAAGAAAGAAGAAAGAAAGAAGAAAGAAAGAAGAAAGAAAGAATAAAGAAAAAAGTAAGAATAAAGAAGAAAGAAAGTAGAAAGAAACAAGAAAGAAAGAAGGAATGAAGGAAGAAAGAAAGAAAGAAAGAAAGAAGAAAGAAAGAAAGTAAAGAAAGAAGGAAGAAAGAAAGAAAGAAGAAATAAAGAAGAAAGAAATAAGTAAGAAAGAAGTAAGAAAGAAGTAATAAAGAAGAAATAAGTAAGAAAGAAGAAAGAAAGAAGAAAGAAAGAAGAAAGAAAGAAGAAAGAAAGAAGAAAGAAGAAAGAAGAAAGAAAGAAGAAAGGAAGAAGAAAGAAGAACGAAAGAAAGAAGAACGAAAGAAAGAAGAACGAAAGAAAGAAGAAAGAAAGAAAGAAGAAAGAAAGAAAGAAGAAAGAAAGAAGAAAAAAGAAGAAAAAAAGAAGAAAGAAGAAAGAAGTAAGAAAGAAAGAAGAAAGAAAGTAGAAAGAAACAAGAAAGAAAGAAAGAAGAAAGAAAGAAAGAAAGCAGAAAGAAAGAAAGTAAAGAAAGAAGGAAGAAAGAAAGAAAGAAGAAATAAAGAAGAAAGAAAGAAGTAAGAAAGAAGTAAGAAAGAAGTAAGAAAGAAGTAAGAAAGAAGTAAGAAAGAAGAAAGAAAGAAGAAAGAAAGAAGAAAGAAAGAAGAAAGAAGAAAGAAAAGAAAGAAGAAAGAAAGAAGAAACAAAGAAGAAAAGAAAGAAAGAAGAAAGAAAGAAGAAAGAAAGAAGAAAGAAGAACGAAAGAAAGAAGAAAGAAAGAAAGAAGAAAGAATGTAAGAAAGAAGAAAGAAAGAAGAAAGGAAGAAGAAAGGAAGAAAGAAGAAAGAAGAAAAAAGAAAGAATGAAGAAAGAAAGAAGAAACAAAGAAGAAAGAAAGAAGAAAGAAAGAAGAAAAAAGAAAGAATGAAGAAAGAAAGAAAGAAGAAAGAAAGAAGAAAGAAATGAATAAGAAATAAAGAAAGAAAAAAGAAAGATAGAAGAAAGAAGAAGAAAGAAAGAAAGAAGACAGACAGTAGAAAGAAAGAAAGAATAAAGAAAGAAAGAAGAAAGAAAGAAAGAAGAAAGAAAGAAGAAAGAAAGAATGAAGAAAGAAAGAAGAAAGAAAGAATGAAGAAAGAAAGAAGAAAGAACGAAGAATGAAGAAAGAAAGAAGAAAGAAAGAAGAAAGAATTAAGAAAGAAAGAAGAAAGAAAGAAGAAAGAAAGAAGAAAGAAGAAAGAAAGAACTAAGAATTAAGAAAGAGGAAAGAAAGAAATATAGAAGAAAGAAAAAAGAAAGAAAGAAAGAAGAAAGAAAGAAGAAAGAAAGAAAAAAGTTAGAAGCAAAGAAGAAAGAAGAAAGAAAGAAAGAAGAAAGGAAGAAGAAAGAAAGAAGAAAGAAAGAAGAAAGAAGGAAGAAAGAAAGAAGAAAGAAAGAAGAAAGAAAGAAGAAAGAAAGAAGAAAGAAAGAAAGAAGAAAGTAAGAAGAAAGAAAGAAAGAAAGAAGGAAAGAAAAGAAAGAAAGAAAGAAGAAAGAAAGAAAGAAAGAAGAAAGAAAGAAGAAAGAAAGAAGAAAGAAGAAAGAAAGAAGAAAGAAAGAAGAAAGAAAGAAGAAAGAAAGAAGAAAGGAAGAAGAAAGAAGTAAGAAAGAAAGAAGTAAGAAAGAAGTAAGAAAGAAGTAAGAAAGAAGTAAGAAAGAAGAAAGAAAGGAGGAAGAGAGAAAGAAGTAAGAAAGAAGAAAGAATGAAGAAAGAAAGAAGAAAGAAAGAAGTAAGAAAGGAAGAAGAAAGGAAGAAGAAAGAAAGAAGAAAGAAAGAAAGAAGAAAGAAAGAAGAAATAAAGAAAGAAGAAATAAAGATGTAAGAAAGAAGTAAGAAGCAAAGAAAGAAGAAAGAAAGAAGAAGAAAAGAAGAAAGAAAGAAGAAAGAAAGAAAGAAGAAAGAAAGAAAGAAGAAAGAAAGAAGAAAGAAAGAAAGAATGAAAGAGGAAAGAAAGAATAAAGAATGAAAGAATAAAGAAGGAAGAAAGAAATAAGAAAGAAAGATGAAAGAAAGAAGAAAGAAAGTAAGAAGAAAGAAAGAAGAAAGAAAGAAGAAAGAAATAAGGAAAGAAAAGAAGAAAGAAAGAAGAAAGAAAGAAAGAAATAAGAAAGAAAGAAGTAAGAAAGAAGTAAGAAAGAAGTAAGAAAGAAGAAAGAAATAAGAAAGAAAGAAAAAAAGAAGAAGAAAGAAAGAGGAAGAGAGAAAGAAGAAAGAAAGAAGAAAGAAAGAAGAAAAAAAGTAGTAAGAAAGAAGTAAGAAACAAGTAAGAAAGAAGTAAGAAAGAAGAAAGAAAGAAGAAAGAAAGAAGAAGGAAAGAAGAGAGAAAAATAAAGAAAGAAGAAAGTAAGAAAGAAAGAAGAAAGAAAGGAAGAAGAAAGAAGAAAGAAAGAAAGAAGAAAGAAAGAAGAAAGGAAGAAGAAAGAAAAAAGAAAAAAGAACTAAAAAAAAAATAAGAAACAACTAAGAAAGAAGTAAGAAAGAAGAAAGAAAGAAGAAAGAAAGAAGGAAAGAAGAGAGAAAAATAAAGAAAGAAAGAAGAAAGAAAGAAAGAAGTAAGAAAGAAAGAAGAAAGAAACTAAGAAGAAAGAAAGAAGAAAGAAAGAAGAAAGAAAGAAGAAAGAAGGACGTAAGAAAGAAGAAAGAAAGAAAGAAGAAAGAAAGAAATAAGAAAGAAGTTAGACGGAAAGAAAGAAGAAAGAAAGAAGAAAGAAGAAAGACAGAAGAAAGAAAGAAGAAAGAAAGAAGAAAGAAAGAAGAAAGAAAGAAGAAAGAAAGAAGTAAGTAAGAAAGAAAGAAAGAAAGAAAAAACAATGAAAAAAGGAAGAAGAAAGGAAGAAAGAAGAAAGAAAAAGGAAAGAAAGAAGAAAGAAAGAAGAAAGAAAGAAGAAAGGAAGAAGAAAGAAAGAAAGAAGAAATAAAGCAGAAAGAAAGAAGAAAGAAAGAAGGAAAGGAAAGAAAAGAAAGAAAGAAAGAAGAAAGAAAGGAAGAAAGAAGAAAGAAAGAAGAAAGAAAGAAAGAAAGAAGAAAGAAGAAAGAAAGAAGAAAAAAAGAAGAAAGAAAGGAGGAAGAAAGAAAGAAAAAAACAGTAGTAAGAAAGAAGTAAGAAACGAGTAAGAAAGAGTAAGAAAGAAGAAAGAAAGAAGAAAGAAAGAAAGAAGAAGAAAGAAAGAAGTAAGAAAGAAGAAAGAAAGAAAGAAGTAAGAGAGAAGAAAGAAAGAAGAAAGAAAGAAGAAAGGAAGAAGAAGGAAAGAAAGAAGAATGAAAGAAGAAAGAAGGAAAGGAGAATGAAAGAAGAAAGAAAGAATAATGAAAGTAAGAAGAATGAAAGAAGAAAACACAGAAGATAAAAGAAGAAAGGAAGAAGAAAGAAAGAAAGAAAGAAAGAAAGAAAGAAAGAAAGAAGAAAGAAAGAAGAAAGGAAGAAGAAAGAAAAAAGAAAAAAAGAAGTAAAAAAGAAATAAGAAACAACTAAGAAAGAAGTAAGAAAGAAGAAAGAAAGAAGAAAGAAAGAAGGAAAGAAGAGAGAAAAATAAGAAAGAAAGAAGAAAGAAAGAAAGAAGTAAGAAAGAAAGAAGAAAGAAACTAAGAAGAAAGAAAGAAGAAAGAAAGAAGAAAGAAAGAAGAAGAAAGAAGAAAGAAGGACGTAAGAAAGAAGAAAGAAAGAAGAAAGAAGAAAGAAAGAAAGAAAGAAGAAAGAAGAAAGAAAGAAAGAAGAAAGAAAGAAGAAAGAAAGAAGAAAGAAAGAAAAAAGAAAAAAGAAAGAAGAAAGAAGAAAGAAAAAAACTAAAGAAGAAAGAAAGAATAAAGAAAGGAAGAAGAAAGAAAGAAGAAAGAAAGAAGAAAGAAAGAAGAAAGAAAGGAAGAAGAAAGAAAGAAGAAAGAAAGAAAAAAGTAAGAAACAAAGAAGAAAGAAGAAAGAAAGAAGAAAGAAAGAAGTAAGAAAGAAGAAAGAAAGAAAGAAGAAAGAAAGAATAAAGAAGAAAGAAAGAAGAAAGAAAGAAGTAAGAAAGAATTAAGAAAGAAGTAAAAAAGAAGTAAGAAAGAAGTAAGAAAGAAGAAAGAAAGAAGAAAGAAAGAAGAGAAAGAAGAAAGAAGAAAGAAAGAAAGAAGAAAGAAAGAAAGAAGAAACAAAGAAGAAAGAAAGAAAGAAGAAAAAAAGAAGAAAAAAAGAAGAAAGAAGAAAGAAAGAAGAAAGAAAGAATAAAGAAAGAAGAAAGAAAGAAACAAGAAGGAAAGAAAGAAGAAAGAAAGAAGAAAGAAAGAAAGAATAAAGAAGTAAGAAAGAAGTAAGAAAGAAGTAAGAAAGAAAGAAGAAAGAAAGAAGAAAGAAAGAAAGAATAAAGAAAGAAGTAAGAAAGAAAGAAGAAAGAAAGTAGAAAGAAATAAGAAAGAAAGAAGGAATGAAGGAAGAAAGAAAGAAAGAAAGAAAGAAGAAAGAAAGAAAGTAAAGAAAGAAGGAAGAAAGAAAGAAGAAATAAAGTAGAAAGAAAGAAGTAAGAAAGAAGTAAGAAAGAAGAAAGAAAGAAGAAAGAAAGAAGAAAGAAAGAAGAAAGAAGAAAGAAAGAAAGAAGAAAGAAGAAAGAAAGAAGAAAGAAAGTAAGAAAGAAGAAAGAAAGAAGAAAGGGAGAAGAAAGAAAGAAAGAAGAAAGAAAGAAGAAAAAAGAAAGAATGAAGAAAGAAAGAAAGAAGAAAGAAAGAAGAAAGAAAGAAATAAGAAAGAAAGGAAGAAGAAAGAATGAAGAAAGAAAGAAGAAAGAAAGAAGTAAGAAAGAAGTAAGAAAGAAAGAAGAAAGAAAGAAGAAAGAAAGAAGAAAGAAAGAAAGAAGAAAGAAAGAAGAAAGAAAGAAGAAAGAAAGAAGAAAGAAAGAAGAAAGAAAGAAGAAAGAAAGAAGAAAGAAGAAAGAAAGAACTAAGAATTAAGAAAGAGGAAAGAAAGAAATATAGAAGAAAGAAAAAAGAAAGAAAGAAAGAAGAAAGAAAGAAGAAAGAAAGAAAAAAGTAAGAAGCAAAGAAGAAAGAAGAAAGAAAGAAAGAAGAAAGGAAGAAGAAAGAAAGAAGAAAGAAAGAAGAAAGAAGAAAGAAAGAAAGAAGAAAGAAAGAAGAAAGAAAGAAACAAAAAAGAAAGAAAGAAGAAAGAAAGAAGAAAGAAAGAAAGAATAAAGAAAGAAGTAAGAAAGAAGTAAGAAAGAAAGAAGAAAGAAAGTAGAAAGAAACAAGAAAGAAAGAAGGAATGAAGGAAGAAAGAAAGAAAGAAAGAAGAAAGGAAGAAGAAAGAAAGAAGAAAGAAAGGAGAAAAAAGAAAGAATGAAGAAAGAAAGAAAGAAGAAAGAAAGAAGAAAGAAAGAAATAAGAAAGAAATAAAGAAGAAAGAAAGAAAGAAAGAAGAAAGAAAGAAGAAAGAAAGAAGTAAGAAAGAAGTAAGAAAGAAAGAAGAAAGAAAGAAGAAAGAAAGAAAGAAGAAAGAAAGAAGAAAGAAAGAAGAAAGAAAAAGAAAGAAAGAAAGAAGAAAGAAAGAAGAAAGAAAGAAGAAAGAAAGAAGAAAGAAAGAAATAAGAAATAAAGAAAGAAGAAAGAAAGAAAGAAGAAAGAAAGAAGAAAGAAACAAAGAAGACAGACAGTAGAAAGAAAGAGAGAAGAAACAAAGAAAGAAGAAAGAAAGAAAGAAGAAAGAAAGAAGAAAGAAAGAAGAAAGACAGAAGAAAGAAAGAAGAAAGAACGTAGAAAGAATGTAGAAAGAAAGAATAAAGAAAAAAAGAAAGAGTGAAGAAAGAAAGAAGAAGAAAGAAGAAAGAAAGAAAGAAGAAAGAAGAAAGAAGAAAGAAAAAAGAAAGAAAGAAAGAAAGAAGAAAGAAAGAAAGAAGAAAGAAAGAAAGAATAAAGAAAGAAGTAAGAAAGAAAGAAGAAAGAAACTAAGAAGAAAGAAAGAAGAAAGAAAGAAGAAAGAAAGAAGAAAGAAGGACGTAAGAAAGAAGAAAGAAAGAAAGAAGAAAGAAAGAAATAAGAAAGAAAGAAAGAAGAAAGAAAGAAGAAAGAAAGAAAGAACAAAGAAAGAAGGTAGAAAAAAGGAAGAAAGAAGGAAGAAAGAAAGAAGAAGAAAGAAGAAAGAAAGAAGAAATAAAGAAGAACGAAAGAAGAAAGAAAGAAAGAAGAGAGAAAGTAGAAAGAAAGAAAGAAGAAAGAAAGAAGAAATAGAAAGAAGTTAGACGGAAAGAAAGAAGAAAGAAAGAAGAAAGAAGAAAGACAGAAGAAAGAAAGAAGAAAGAAAGAAGAAAGAAAGAAGAAAGAAAGAAGAAAGAAAGAAGTAAGTAAGAAAGAAAGAAAGAAAGAAAAAACAATGAAAAAAGGAAGAAGAAAGGAAGAAAGAAGAAAGAAAAAGGAAAGAAAGAAGAAAGAAAGAAGAAAGAAAGAAGAAAGGAAGAAGAAAGAAAGAAAGAAGAAATAAAGCAGAAAGAAAGAAGAAAGAAAGAAGGAAAGGAAAGAAAAGAAAGAAAGAAAGAAGAAACAAAGGAAGAAAGAAGAAAGAAAGAAGAAAGAAAGAAAGAAAGAAGAAAGAAGAAAGAAAGAAGAAAAAAAGAAGAAAGAAAGGAGGAAGAAAGAAAGAAAAAAACAGTAGTAAGAAAGAAGTAAGAAACGAGTAAGAAAGAGTAAGAAAGAAGAAAGAAAGAAGAAAGAAAGAAAGAAGAAAGAAAGAAAGAAGTAAGAAAGAAGAAAGAAAGAAAGAAGTAAGAGAGAAGAAAGAAAGAAGAAAGAAAGAAGAAAGGAAGAAGAAGGAAAGAAAGAAGAATGAAAGAAGAAAGAAGGAAAGGATAATGAAAGAAGAAAGAAAGAATAATGAAAGTAAGAAGAATGAAAGAAGAAACACAGAAGATAAAAGAAGAAAGGAAGAAGAAAGAAAGAAAGAAAGAAAGAAAGAAAGAAAGAAAGAAGAAAGAAAGAAGAAAGGAAGAAGAAAGAAAAAAGAAAAATAAGTAAAAAAGAAATAAGAAACAACTAAGAAAGAAGTAAGAAAGAAGAAAGAAAGAAGAAAGAAAGAAGGAAAGAAGAGAGAAAAATAAAGAAGAAAGAAGAAAGAAAGAAAGAAGTAAGAAAGAAAGAAGAAAGAAACTAAGAAGAAAGAAAGAAGAAAGAAAGAAGAAAGAAAGAAGAAGAAAGAAGAAAGAAGGACGTAAGAAAGAAGAAAGAAAGAAGAAAGAAGAAAGAAAGAAAGAAAGAAGAAAGAAGAAAGAAAGAAGAAAGAAAGAAGAAAGAAGAAAGAAAGAAAAAAGAAAAAAGAAAGAAAGAAAGAAGAAAGAAAAAAACTAAAGAAGAAAGAAAGAATAAAGAAAGGAAGAAGAAAGAAAGAAGAAAGAAAGAAGAAAGAAAGAAGAAAGAAAAAAGAAAGAAAGAAAGAAGAAAGAAAGAAAGAATAAAGAAGAAAGAAAGAAGAAAGAAAGGAAGAAGAAAGAAAGAAGAAAGAAAGAAAAAAGTAAGAAACAAAGAAGAAAGAAGAAAGAAAGAAGAAAGAAAGAAGTAAGAAAGAAGAAAGAAAGAAAGAAGAAAGAAAGAATAAAGAAGAAAGAAAGAAGAAAGAAAGAAGTAAGAAAGAATTAAGAAAGAAGTAAAAAAGAAGTAAGAAAGAAGTAAGAAAGAAGAAAGAAAGAAGAAAGAAAGAAGAGAGAAAGAAGAAAGAAGAAAGAAAGAAAGAAGAAAGAAAGAAAGAAGAAACAAAGAAGAAAGAAAGAAAGAAGAAAAAAAGAAGAAAAAAAGAAGAAAGAAGAAAGAAAGAAGAAAGAAAGAATAAAGAAAGAAGAAAGAAAGAAACAAGAAGGAAAGAAAGAAGAAAGAAAGAAGAAAGAAAGAAAGAATAAAGAAGTAAGAAAGAAGTAAGAAAGAAGTAAGAAAGAAAGAAGAAAGAAAGAAGAAAGAAAGAAAGAATAAAGAAAGAAGTAAGAAAGAAAGAAGAAAGAAAGTAGAAAGAAATAAGAAAGAAAGAAGGAATGAAGGAAGAAAGAAAGAAAGAAAGAAAGAAGAAAGAAAGAAAGTAAAGAAAGAAGGAAGAAAGAAAGAAGAAATAAAGTAGAAAGAAAGAAGTAAGAAAGAAGTAAGAAAGAAGAAAGAAAGAAGAAAGAAAGAAGAAAGAAAGAAGAAAGAAGAAAGAAAGAAAGAAGAAGGAAGAAAGAAAGAAAGAAGAAAGAAAGTAAGAAAGAAGAAAGAAAGAAGAAAGGGAGAAGAAAGAAAGAAAGAAGAAAGAAAGAAGAAAAAAGAAAGAATGAAGAAAGAAAGAAAGAAGAAAGAAAGAAGAAAGAAAGAAATAAGAAAGAAAGGAAGAAGAAAGAATGAAGAAAGAAAGAAGAAAGAAAGAAGTAAGAAAGAAGTAAGAAAGAAAGAAGAAAGAAAGAAGAAAGAAAGAAGAAAGAAAGAAAGAAGAAAGAAAGAAGAAAGAAAGAAGAAAGAAAGAAGAAAGAAAGAAGAAAGAAAGAAGAAAGAAAGAAGAAAGAAAGAAAAAAGTAAGAAGCAAAGAAGAAAGAAGAAAGAAAGAAAGAAGAAAGGAAGAAGAAAGAAAGAAGAAAGAAAGAAGAAAGAAGAAAGAAAGAAAGAAGAAAGAAAGAAGAAAGAAGAAACAAAAAAGAAAGAAAGAAGAAAGAAAGAAAGAATAAGAAAGAAGTAAGAAAGAAGTAAGAAAGAAAGAAGAAAGAAAGTAGAAAGAAACAAGAAAGAAAGAAGGAATGAAGGAAGAAAGAAAGAAAGAAAGAAGAAAGGAAGAAGAAAGAAAGAAGAATGAAAGGAGAAAAAAGAAAGAATGAAGAAAGAAAGAAAGAAGAAAGAAAGAAGAAAGAAAGAAATAAGAAAGAAATAAAGAAGAAAGAAAGAAAGAAAGAAGAAAGAAAGAAGAAAGAAAGAAGTAAGAAAGAAGTAAGAAAGAAAGAAGAAAGAAAGAAGAAAGAAAGAAAGAAGAAAGAAAGAAGAAAGAAAGAAGAAAGAAAAAGAAAGAAAGAAAGAAGAAAGAAAGAAGAAAGAAAGAAGAAAGAAAGAAGAAAGAAAGAAATAAGAAATAAAGAAAGAAGAAAGAAAGAAAGAAGAAAGAAAGAAGAAAGAAACAAAGAAGACAGACAGTAGAAAGAAAGAGAGAAGAAAGAAAGAAAGAAGAAAGAAAGAAAGAAGAAAGAAAGAAGAAAGAAAGAAGAAAGACAGAAGAAAGAAAGAAGAAAGAACGTAGAAAGAATGTAGAAAGAAAGAATAAAGAAAAAAAGAAAGAGTGAAGAAAGAAAGAAGAAAGAAAGAAGAAAGAAAGAAAGAAGAAAGAAAGAAAGAAGAAAGAAAAAAGAAAGAAAGAAAGAAAGAAGAAAGAAAGAAAGAAGAAAGAAAGAAAGAAGAAAGAAAGAAGGAAAGAAGAAGAAAAAGAAAGAAAGAAAGAAAGAAGAAAGAAAGAAGAAAGAAAGAAATAAGAAAGAAAGAAAGAAAGAATTAAGAAAGAAGTAAGAAAGAAGGAAGAATGAAGGAAGAAAGAAAGAAGAAAGAAAGAAGAAAGAAAGAAATAAAGAAGGAAGAAAGAAGAAAGAAAGAATAAAGAAAGAAACAAGAAAGAAAGAAGAAAGAAAGAGGAAAGAAAGAAGAAAGAAAGAAAGAATAAAGAAAGAAGTAAGAAAGAAAGAAGAAAGAAACTAAGAAGAAAGAAAGAAGAAAGAAAGAAGAAAGAAAGAAGAAAGAAGGACGTAAGAAAGAAGAAAGAAAGAAAGAAGAAAGAAAGAAATAAGAAAGAAAGAAAGAAAGAAGAAAGAAAGAAGAAAGAAAGAAAGAACAAAGAAAGAAGGTAGAAAAAAGGAAGAAAGAAGGAAGAAAGAAAGAAGAAAGAAAGAAGAAAGAAAGAAGAAATAAAGAAGAACGAAAGAGAAAGAAAGAAAGAAGAGAGAAAGTAGAAAGAAAGAAAGAAGAAAGAAAGAAGAAATAAGAAAGAAGTTAGACGGAAAGAAAGAAGAAAGAAAGAAGAAAGAAGAAAGACAGAAGAAAGAAAGAAGAAAGAAAGAAGAAAGAAAGAAGAAAGAATGAATTAAGAAAGAAAGAAGAGAGAAAGAAGAAAGAAAGAAGAAAGAAAGAAAGAAGAGAGAAAGAAGAAAGAAAGAAGAAAGGAAGAAGAAAGAAGAAAGAAAGAAAGAAGAAAGTAAGAAAGAAGAAAGAAAGAAAGAAGAAAGAAAGTAAGAAAGAAGAAAGAAAGAAGAAAGGAGAAGAAAGAAAGAAAGAATAAAGAAAGAAAGAAGAAAGAAAGAAAGAAGTAAGAAAGAAAGAAGAAAGAAAGAAGAAAGAAAGAAAGAAGAAAGAAAGAAAGAAGAAAGAAAGAAGAAAGAAAGAAGAAAGAAAGAAGAAAGAAAGGAGAAAGAAGAAAGAAAGAAATAAGAAATAAAGAAAGAAGAAAGAAATAAAGAAGAAAGAAAGAAGAAAGAAAGAAAGAATACAGACAGTAGAAAGAAAGAAAGAAGAAAGAAAGAAAGAAGAAAGAAAGAAGAAAGAAAAATGAAGAATGAAAGAAGAAAGAACGTAGAAAGAATGAAGAAAGAAAGAAGAAAGAACTAAGAAACAATGAAGAAAGAAAGAAGAAAGAACGAAGAAAGAATGAAGAAAGAAAGAAGAAAGAAAGAAGAAAGAAAGAATAAAGAAAGAAGTAAGAAAGAAAGAATAAAGAAAGTAGAAAGAAATAAGAAAGAAAGAAGGAATGAAGGAAGAAAGAAAGAAAGAGAGAAAGAAAGAAGAAAGAAAGAAAGTAAAGAAAGAAGGAAGAAAGAAAGAAAGAAGAAAGAAAGAAGAAAGAAAGAAGTAAGAAAGAATTAAGAAAGAAGTAAAAAAGAAGTAAGAAAGAAGTAAGAAAGAAGAAAGAAAGAAGAAAGAAAGAAGAGAGAAAGAAGAAAGAAGAAAGAAACAAAGAAGAAAGAAAGAAAGAAGAAAAAAAGAGAAGAAAAAAAGAAGAAAGAAGAAAGAAAGAAGAAAGAAAGAAAGAATAAAGAAAGAAGAAAGAAAGAAACAAGAAGGAAAGAAAGAAGAAAGAAAGAAGAAAGAAAGAAGAAAGAAAGAAAGAAGAAAGAAAGAAGAAAGAAAGAAGAAAGAAAGAAGAAAGAAATAAGAAAGAAGAAAGAAAGAACTAAGAAAGAAGTAAGAAAGAGGAAAGAAAGAAATATAGAAGAAAGAAAAAAGAAAGAAAGTGGAAAGAAAGAAGGAAGAAAGAAAGAAGAAAGAAAGAAGAAAGAAAGAAGAAAGAAGAAAGAAAAAAAGAAGAAATAAAGAATAAGAAAGAAGAAAGAAAGAAGAAAGAAGAAAGAAAGAAAGAAGAAAGAAAGAAGAAAGAAAGAAAGAAGAGAGAAAGAAAGAAGTAAGAAGAAGGAAAGAAGAGAAATGAAAGAAAGAAGAAAGAAAGAAGTAGGAAAGAAGTAAGAAATAAAGAAGAAAGGATGAAGAAAGGAAGAAAGAAGAAAGAAAGAATGAAGAAAGAAGAAAGAAAGAAGAAAGAAGAAAGGAAGAACAAAGAATGAAGTAGGAAAGTAGAAAAAAAGAAGAAAGAAAAAAAGAAAGAAAGAAAGAAGAAAGAAAGAAGAAAGAAAGAAGAAAGAAAGAGGAAAGAAGTAAGAGAGAAAGAAGAAAGAAAGAAAGAAGAAAGAAAGAAAGAAATAAGGAAGAAGAAAGAAAGAAAGAAGAAAGAAAGAAGAAAGTAAGAAAGAAGAAAGAAAGAAAGAAGAAAGAAAGAAGGTAGAAAAAAGGAAGAAAGAAGGAAGAAAGAAAGAAGAAAGAAAGAAGAAAGAAAGAAGAAATAAAGAAGAACGAAAGAAGAAAGAAAGAAAGAAGAAATAAAGTAGAAAGAAAGAAAGAAGAAAGAAAGAAGAAATAAAAAAGAAGTAAGAAGGAAAGAAAGAAGAAAGAAAGAAGGAAAGAAAGAAGAAAGAAAGAAGAAAGAAGAAAGAAGGAAAGAAGAAAGAAAGAAGAAAGAAAGAAGAAAGAAAGAAGAAAGAAAGAAAGAAGAAAGTAAGAAGAAAGAAAGAAAGAAAGAAGGAAAGAAAAGAAAGAAAGAAAGAAGAAAGAAAGAAAGAAAGAAGAAAGAAAGAAGAAAGAAAGAAAGAAGAAAGAAGAAAGAAAGAAGAAAGAAAGAAGAAAGGAAGAAGAAAGAAGTAAGAAAGAAAGAAGTAAGAAAGAAGTAAGAAAGAAGTAAGAAAGAAGAAAAAAAGAAGAAAGAAAGGAGGAAGAAAGAAAGAAGAAAAACAGTAGTAAGAAAGAAGTAAGAAACGAGTAAGAAAGAAGTAAGAAAGAAGAAAGAAAGAAGAAAGAAAGAAGAAGGAAAGAAGAGAGAAAAATAAAGAGAGAAAGAAGAAAGAAAGAAAGAAAGAAGAAAGAAAGAAAGAAAGAAGAAAGAAAGAAAGAAAGAAGTAAGAAAGAAGAAAGAATGAAGAAAGAAAGAAGAAAGAAAGAAGTAAGAAAGGAAGAAGAAAGGAAGAAGAAAGAAAGAAGAAAGAAAGAAAGAAGAATGAAAGAAGAAAGAAAAAATAAAGAAAGAATAAAGAAAGAAAGAAGTAATAAAGAAGTAAGAAAGAGGATAGAAAGAAGAAAGAAGGAAAGAAAGAAGAAAGAAGAAAGAAATAAAGAAGAAAGAAAGAAAGAAGAAAGAAGAAAGAAAGAAAGAAGAAAGAAAGAAGAAGAAAAGAAGAAAGAAAGAAGAAAGAAAGAAAGAAGAAAGAAAGAAAGAAGAAAGAAAGAAGAAAGGAAGAAGAAAGAAAGAAGAAATAAAGAAGAAAGAAAGAAAGAATAATGAAAGAAGAAAGAAAGTAAGAAGAAAGAAAGAAGAAAGAAAGAAGAAAGAAAGAAGAAAGAAATAAGGAAAGAAAAGAAAGAAAGAAAGAAGAAAGAAAGAAAGAAAGAAGAAAGAAAGAAGTAAGAAAGAAGTAACAAAGAAGTAAGAAAGAAGAAAGAAATAAGAAAGAAAGAAAAAAAGAAGAAGAAAGAAAGGAGGAAGAGAGAAAGAAGAAAGAAAGAAGAAAGAAAGAAGAAAAAAAGTAGTAAGAAAGAAGTAAGAAACAAGTAAGAAAGAAGTAAGAAAGAAGAAAGAAAGAAGAAAGAAAGAAGAAGGAAAGAAGAGAGAAAAATAAAGAAAGAAGAAAGTAAGAAAGAAAGAAGAAAGAAAGGAAGAAGAAAGAAGAAAGAAAGAAAGAAGAAAGAAAGAAGAAAGAAAGAAAGAAGTAAGAGAGAAGAAAGAAAGAAGAAAGAAAGAAGAAAGGAAGAAGAAAGAAAAAAGAAAAAAGAAGTAAAAAACAAATAAGAAACAACTAAGAAAGAAGTAAGAAAGAAGAAAGAAAGAAGAAAGAAAGAAGGAAAGAAGAGAGAAAAATAAAGAAAGAAAGAAGAAAGAAAGAAAGAAGTAAGAAAGAAAGAAGAAAGAAACTAAGAAGAAAGAAAGAAGAAAGAAAGAAGAAAGAAAGAAGAAAGAAGGACGTAAGAAAGAAGAAAGAAAGAAAGAAGAAAGAAAGAAAGAAGAAAGAAAGAAAGAAAGAAGAAAGAAAGAAGAAAGAAAGAAAGAACAAAGAAAGAAGGTAGAAAAAAGGAAGAAAGAAGAAAGAAAGAAAGAAGAAAGAAAGAAGAAAGAAAGAAGAACGAAAGAAGAACGAAAGAAGAAAGAAAGAAGAAAGAAAGAAGAAAGAAAGAAGAAAGAAAGAAAGAAGAATGAAAGAAGAAGGAAAGAAGAAAGGAAGAAATAAGAAAGAAAGAAAGAAGAAAGAAAGAAGAAATAAGAAAGAAGTTAGACGGAAAGAAAGAAGAAAGAAAGAAGAAAGAAGAAAGAAGTAAGTAAGAAAGAAAGAAAGAAAGAAAAAACAATGAAAAAAAGGAAGAAGAAAGGAAGAAAGAAGAAAGAAAAAGGAAAGAAAGAAGAAAGAAAGAAGAAAGAAAGAAGAAAGGAAGAAGAAAGAAAGAAAGAAGAAATAAAGCAGAAAGAAAGAAGAAAGAAAGAAGGAAAGGAAAGAAAAGAAAGAAAGAAAGAAAGAAAGAAAGAAAGAAGAAAGAAAGAAAGAAAGAAGAAAGAAGAAAGAAAGAAAGAAGAAAGAAAGAAGAAAGAAAGAAGAAAGAAAGAAAAAAGAAAAAAGAAAGAAAGAAAGAAGAAAGAAAAAAACTAAAGAAGAAAGAAAGAAGAAAGAAAGGAAGAAGAAAGAAAGCAGAAAGAATGAAGAAAGAAAGAAGAAAGAAAAAAGAAAGAAAGAAAGAAGAAAGAAAGAAAGAATAAAGAAGAAAGAAAGAAGAAAGAAAGGAAGAAGAAAGAAAGAAGAAAGAAAGAAGAAAGAAAGAAGAAAGAAAGAAGGAAGGAAGAAAGAAAGAAAGAAAGAAAGAAAGAAAGAAAGAAAGAAAGAAGAAAGAAAGAAAGAAAAGAAAGAAGGAAGAAAGAAAGAAAGAAGAAAGAAGTAAGAAAGAAAGAAAGAAGAAAGAAAGAAGAAAGAAAGAAGAAAGAAAGAAGAAAGAAAGAAGAAAGAAAGACAGAAGTAAGAAAGAAAGAAGAAAGAAATAAGAAAGAAGAAAGAAGGAAGAAAGAAAGAAGAAAGAAAGAAGAAAGAAAGAAAGAAGAAAGAAGTAAGAAAGAAAGAAGAAAGAAAGAAGAAAGAAAGAATAGAGAAAGAAAGAAAGAAGAAAGAAAGAAGAAAGAAAGAAAGAAGAAAGAGAGAAGAAACAAAGAAGAAAGAAAGAAGAAAGAAAGAAGAAAGAAAGAAAGAAGTAAGAAAGAAGAAAAAAAGAAGAAAGAAAGAAGAATGAAAGAAGAATGTAAGACTAAAGTATGAAAGAATAAAGAAAGAAGAAAGAAAGAAAGAAGAAAGAAAGAAGAAAGAAGAAGAAAGAAAGAAGGAAAGAAGAGAGAAAAATAAAGAAAGAAAGAAGAAAGAAAGAAAGAAGTAAGAAAGAAATTAGAAAGAAACTAAGAAGAAAGAAAGAAGAAAGCAAGAAGAAAGAAAGAAGAAAGAAGGACGTAAGAAAGAAGAAAGAAAGAAGAAAGAAAGAAGAAAGAAGGACGTAAGAAAGAAGAAAGAAAGAAGAAAGAAGAAAGAAAGAAAGAAGAAAGAAGAAAGAAAGAAAGAAAGAAGTAAGAAAGAAGAAAGAAAGAAGAAAGAAAGAAGAAAGAAAGAATAAAGAAAAAAGAAAGAAAGAAAGAAGAAAGAAAAAAAAAATAAAGAAGAAAGAAAGAAGAAAGAAATGAAGAAGGAAGAAAGAAGAAAGAAAGAAGAAAGAAAAAAGAAAGAAAGAAAGAAGAAAGAAAGAATGAATAAAGAAGAAAGAAAGAAGAAAGAAAGGAAGAAGAAAGAAAGAAGAAAGAAAGAAGAAGGAAGGAAGGAAGGAAGGAAGGAAGGAAGGAAGGAAGAAAGAAAGAAAGAAAGAAAGAAAGAAAGAAAGAAAGAAAGAAAGAAAGAAAGAAAGAAAGAAAGAAAGAAAGAAAGAAAGAAAGAAAGAAAGAAAGAAAGAAAGAAAAGAAAGAAGGAAGAAAGAAAGAAAGAAGAAATAAAGAAGAAAGAAAGAATTAAGAAAGAAGTAGGAAAGAAGTAAAAAAGAAGTAAGAAAGAAGTAAGAAAGAAATAAGAAGGAAAGAAGAAAGAAAGAAGAAAGAAAGAAGAAATTAGAAAGAAAGAAAGAAGAAAGAAAGAAAGAAGAAACAAAGAAGAAAGAAGAAAGAAAGAAAGAAAGAAGTAAGAAAGAAAGAAAGAAGAAAGAAAGAAGAAAGAAAGAAGAAAGAAAGAAGAAAGAAAGAAGAAAGAAAGAAGAAAGGAAGAAGAAAGAAAGAAAGAAGAAAGAAAGTAGAAAGAAAGACAGAAGTAAGAAAGAAAGAAGAAAGAAATAAGAAAGAAGAAAGAAAGAAGAAAGAAAGAAGAAAGAAAGAAGAAAGAAAGAAGAAAGAAAGAAAGAAGAAAGAAGTAAGAAAGAAAGAAGAAAGAATGAAGAAAGAAAGAAAGAAAGAAGAATGAAAGAAGAAGGAAAGAAGAAAGGAAGAAATAAGAAAGAAAGAAAGAAGAAAGAAAGAAGAAAGAAAGAAAAAAGAAAGGAGAAAGAAAGAAGTAAGAAATAAGTAAGAAAGAATCAAGAAAGTAAGAAGAAAGAAAGAAAAAAAAGAAGAAAGAAAGAAAAAAGAAAGAAAAAAGAAAGGAAGAATAAAGAAAGAAGGAAGAAGGAAAGAAGAAAGAAAGAAGAAAGAAAGAATAGAGAAAGAAAGAAAGAAGAAAGAAAGAAGAAAGAAAGAAAGAAGAAAGAAAGAAGAAACAAAGAAGAAAGAAAGAAGAAAGAAAGAAGAAAGAAAGAAAGAAGTAAGAAAGAAGAAAGAAAGAAGAAAGAAAGAAGAATGAAAGAAGACAGAAAGACTAAAGAATGAAAGAATAATGAAAGAAGAAATAAAGAAGAAAGAAAGAAAGAAGAAAGAAAGAAGAAAGAAAGAAGAAAGAAGAATGAAAGAAGAAAGAAAGAAGAAACAAAGTAAGAAGAAAGAAAGAAGAAAGAAAGAGGAAAGAAGAAAGAAATAAGAAAGAAAGAAGTAAGAAAGAAGAAAGAAAGAAGAAAGAAAGAAAGAAAAAGAACGAAGAAGGAAAGAAAGAAGAAAGAAAGAAAGAAGAAAGAAAGAAAAAGGAAAAAGAAAGAAAGAAGAGAGAAAGAAGAAAGAAGAAAGGAAGAAAGAAGAAAGAAAATAAGAAGAAAGAAAGAAAGAAGAAACAAAGAAGAAAGAAAGCAGAAAGAAAGAAAGAAGAAAGAAAGAAGAAAGAAAGAGGAAAGAAAGAAGGAAGAAAGAGAGAAAGATGAAAGAAAGAAGGAAGAAAGAAGAAAGAAAGAAGTAAGAAGGAAGAGTGAAAGAAGAAATAAAGAAGTAAGAAAGAAGTAAGAAAGAAGGAAGAACGAAGGAAGAAAGAGAGAAGAAATAAAGTAGAAAGAAAGAAGAAAGAAAGAAAGAAAGAAAGAAGAAAGAAAGAAGAAATAAAGAAAGAAGAAAGAAAGAAGTAAGAAAGAAGTAAGAAGGAAAGAAAGAAGAAAGAAAGAAGAAAGAAAGAAGAAAGAAAGAAGAAAGAAGAAAGAAAGAAGAAAGAAAGAAGAAAGAAAGTTAGAAGAAAGAAAGAAGAAAGAAAGAAGAAAGAAAGAAGGAAAGAAAAGAAAGAAAGAAAAGAAGAAGGAAAGAAAGAAAGAAGAAAGAAGGAAGTAAGAAAGAAAGAAGAAAGAAGGAAAAAAGAAGAAAGAAAGAAGAAAGAAAGAAGTAAGAAAGAATAATAAAAAAAAGAAAAAAGAAAGAAAGAAGAAAGAAGAAAGAAAGAAGAAAGTAAGGAGAAAGAAAGAAGAAAGAAAGAAAGAAAGAAAGAAGAAAGAAGAAAGAAAGAAAGAAGAAAGAAGGAATAAAGAAAGAAGAAAGAAAGAAGAAAGAAGAAAGAAAGAAGAAAGAAAGAAAGAAGAAAGAAGAAAGAAAGAAGAAAGAAATAGGAAAGAAAGAAGAAAGAAAGAAGAAAGGAAGAAGAAAGAAAGAAAGAAGAAAGAAAGAAGAAGGAAAGAAGAGAGAAAAATAAAGAAAGAAGAAAGTAAGAAAGAAAGAAGAAAGAAAGGAAGAAGAAAGAAGAAAGAAAGAAAGAAGAAAGAAAGAAGAAATAAAGAAATAAAAAAGAAAGAAAGAAAGAATTAAGAAAGAAGTAAGAAATAAGGAAGAATGAAGGAAGAAAGAAAGAAGAAAGAAAGAAGAAAGAAAGAAAGAAATAAAGAAGGAAGAAAGAAAGAAGACATAAAGAAGAAATTAAGAAGTAAGAAAGAAGTAAGAAAGAAGAAAGAAAGAAGAAAGAAGAAAGAAAGAAGGAAGAAAGAAAGAAGAAACAAAGAAGAAAGAAAGAAAGAAGAAAAAAAGAAGAAAAAAAGAAGAAGAAGAAAGAAAGAAGAAAGAAAGAATAAAGAAAGAAACAAGAAAGAAAGAAAGAAAGAGGAAAGAGAGAAGAAAGAAAGAAAGAATAAAGAAAGAAGTAAGAAAGAAAGAAGAAAGAAAGTAGAAAGAAACAAGAAAGAAAGAAGGAATGAAGGAAGAAAGAAAGAAAGAAAGAAAGAAGAAAGAAAGAAAGTAAAGAAAGAACGAAGAAAGAAAGAAAGAATAAATAAAGAAGTAAGAAAGAAGTAAGAAAGAAGTAAGAAAGAAGTAAAAAAGAAGAAAGAAAGAAGTAAGAAAGAAGAAAGAAAGAAGAAAGAAAGAAGAGAGAAAGAAGAAAGAAGAAAGAAAGAAGAAAGAAAGTAAGAAGAAAGAAAGAAAGAAGAAACAAAGAAGAAAGAAAGAAGAAAAAAAGAAGAAAAAAAGAAGAAAGAAGAAAGAAAGAAGAAAGAAAGAAAGAATAAAGAAAGAAGAAAGAAAGAAACAAAAAAGAAAGAAAGAAGAAAGAAAGAAAGAATAAAGAAAGAATAAAGAAAGAAGTAAGAAAGAAGTAAGAAAGGAAAGAAGAAAGAAAGTAGAAAGAAACAAGAAAGAAAGAAGGAATGAAGGAAGAAAGAAAGAAAGAAGAAAGAAAGAAGAAAGAAAGAAGTAAGAAAGGAAGAAGAAAGGAAGAAGAGAGAAAGAAGAAAGAAAGAAAGAAGAATGAAAGAAGAAAGAAAAAATAAAGAAAGAATAAAGAAAGAAAGAAGTAATAAAGAAGTAAGAAAGAGAATAGAAAGAAGAAAGAAGGAAAGAAAGAAGAAAGAAGAAAGAAATAAAGAAGAAAGAAAGAAAGAAAGAAGAAAGAAGAAAGAAAGAAAGAAAGAAGAAAGAAAGAAGAAATAAAGAAAGAAGAAATAAAGATGTAAGAAAGAAGTAAGAAGCAAAGAAAAAAGAAAGAAAGAAGAAGAAAAGAAGAAAGAAAGAAGAAAGAAAGAAAGAAGAAAGAAAGAAAGAAGAAAGAAAGAAGAAAGAAAGAAAGAATGAAAGAGGAAAGAAAGAATAAAGAATGAAAGAATAAAGAAGGAAGAAAGAAATAAGAAAGAAAGATGAAAGAAAGAAGAAAGAAAGAAGAAAGGAAGAAGAAAGAAAGAAGAAATAAAGAAGAAAGAAAGAAAGTATAATGAAAGAAGAAAGAAAGTAAGAAGAAAGAAAGAAGAAAGAAAGAAGAAAGAAATAAGGAAAGAAAAGAAAGAAAGAAAGAAGAAAGAAAGAAAGAAAGAAGAAAGAAAGAAGTAAGAAAGAAGTAAGAAAGAAGTAAGAAAGAAGAAAGAAATAAGAAAGAAAGAAAAAAAGAAGAAGAAAGAAAGGAGGAAGAGAGAAAGAAGAAAGAAAGAAGAAAGAAAGAAGAAAAAAAAGTAGTAAGAAAGAAGTAAGAAACAAGTAAGAAAGAAGTAAGAAAGAAGAAAGAAAGAAGAAAGAAAGAAGAAGGAAAGAAGAGAGAAAAATAAAGAAAGAAGAAAGTAAGAAAGAAAGAAGAAAGAAAGGAAGAAGAAAGAAGAAAGAAAGAAAGAAGAAAGAAAGAAGAAAGAAAGAAAGAAGTAAGAGAGAAGAAAGAAAGAAGAAAGAAAGAAGAAAGGAAGAAGAAAGAAAAAGAAAAAAGAAGTAAAAAAGAAATAAGAAACATCTAAGAAAGAAGTAAGAAAGAAGAAAGAAAGAAGAAAGAAAGAAGGAAAGAAGAGAGAAAAATAAAGAAAGAAAGAAGAAAGAAAGAAAGAAGTAAGAAAGAAAGAAGAAAGAAACTAAGAAGAAAGAAAGAAGAAAGAAAGAAGAAAGAAAGAAGAAAGAAGGACGTAAGAAAGAAGAAAGAAAGAAAGAATAAAGAAAGAAAGAATAAAGAAAGAAAGAAAGAAGTAAGAAAGAAAGAAAGAAGAAAAGAAGAAAGAAAGAAAGAAGAAAGAAGAAGAAAGAAGAAAGAAGAAAGAAGAAGAAAGAAGAAAGAAGAAAGAAAGAAGAAAGAAAGAAGCAAGAAAGAAGAAAGAAAAAAGTAAGTAAGAAAAGAAAGAAAGAAAGAAAGAAAAAACAATGAAAAAAGGAAGAAAAAAAGGAAGAAAGAAGAAAGAAAAAGGAAAGAAAGAAGAAAGAAAGAAGAAAGAAAAGAAGAGAGAAAGAAGAAAGGAAGAAGAAAGAAAGAAAGAAGAAATAAGAAGAAGAAAGAAAGAAGAAAGAAAGAAGAAGAAAGAAGAAAGAAAGAAAGAAAGTAAGAAGAAAGAAAGAAGAAAGAAAGAAGAAGGAAAGGAAAGAAAAGAAAGAAAGAAAGAAGAAAGAAAGAAAGAAAGAAAGAAGAAAGAAAGAAGAAAGAAAGAAAGAAGAAGAAAGAAAGAAGAAAAAAAGAAGAAAGAAAGGAGGAAGAAAGAAAGAAGAAAAACAGTAGTAAGAAAGAAGTAAAAAACGAGTAAGAAAGAGTAAGAAAGAACAAAGAAAGAAGAAAGAAAGAATAAGGAATGAAGAGAGAAAAATAAAGAAAGAAAGAAGAAAGAAAGAAAGAAAAAAGAAAGAAAGAAAGAAGAAAGAAAGAAAGAAGTAAGAAAGAAGAAAGAAAGAAAGAAGTAAGAGAGAAGAAAGAAGAAAGAAAGAAGAAAGGAAGAAGAAAGAAAGAAAGAAGAATGAAAGAAGAAAGAAGGAAGGGAGAATGAAAGAAGAAAGAAAGAATAATGAAAGTAAGAAGAATGAAAGAAGAAACACAGAAGAAAAAAGAAGAAAGGAAGAAGAAAGAAAGAAAGAAAGAAAGAAAGAAAGAAGAAAGACAGAAGAAAGGAAGAAGAAAGAAAAAGAAAAAAAGAAGTAAAAAAGAAATAAGAAACAACTAAGAAAGAAGTAAGAAAGAAGAAAGAAAGAAGAAAGAAAGAAGGAAAGAAGAGAGAAAAATAAAGAAAGAAAGAAGAAAGAAAGAAAGAAGTAAGAAAGAAAGAAGAAAGAAACTAAGAAGAAAGAAAGAAGAAAGAAAGAAGAAAGAAAGAAGAGAGAAGGACGTAAGAAAGAAGAAAGAAAGAAGAAAGAAGAAAGAAAGAAAGAAAGAAGAAAAAAGAAAGAAAGAAAGAAGAAAGAAAGAAGAAAGAAAGAAGAAAGAAAGAAAAAAGAAAAAAGAAAGAAAGAAAGAAGAAAGAAAAAAAACTAAAGAAGAAAGAAAGAAGAAAGAAAGGAAGAAGAAAGAAAGAAGAAAGAAAGAAGAAAGAAAGAAGAAAGAAAAAAGAAAGAAAGAAAGAAGAAAGAAAGAAAGAAGAAAGAAGAAAGAAAGAAGAAAGAAAGGAAGAAGAAAGAAAGAAGAAAGAAAGAAGAAAGAAAGAAGAAAGAAAGAAGGAAGGAAGAAAGAAAGAAAGAAAGAAAGAAAGAAAGAAAGAAGGAAGAAAGAAAGAAAGAAGAAATAAAGAAGAAAGAAGGAATTAATAAAGAAGTAGGAAAGAAGTAAAAAAGAAGTAAGAAAGAAGTAAGAAAGAAATAAGAAGGAAAGAAGAAAGAAAGAAGAAAGAAAGAAGAAAGAAGAAAGAAAGAAAGAAGAAAGAAAGAAAGAAGAAACAAAGAAGAAAGAAAGAAGAAAGAAAGAAGAAAGAAGTAAGAAAGAAAGAAAGAAGAAAGAAAGAAGAAAGAAAAAATGAAGAAAGAAAGAAGAAAGAAAGAAGTAAGAAAGACAGAAGTAAGAAAGAAAGAAGAAACAAAGAAGAAAGAAAGAAAGAAGAAAAAAAGAAGAAAAAAAGAAGAAAGAAGAAAGAAAGAAGAAAGAAAGAATAAAGAAAGAAACAAGAAAGAAAGAAAGAAGAAAGAAAGAGGAAAGAAAGAAGAAAGAAAGAAAGAATAAAGAAAGAAGTAAGAAAGAAAGAAGAAAGAAAGTAGAAAGAAACAAGAAAGAAAGAAGGAATGAAGGAAGAAAGAAAGAAAGAAAGAAAGAAAGAAGAAAGAAAGAAGAAAAAAAGAAGAAAAAAAGAAGAAAGAAGAAAGAAAGAGGAAAGAAATAAAGAAGAAAGAAAGAAAGAAGAAAGAAAGAATGAAGAAAGAAAAAAGAAAGAAAGAATGAAGAAAGAAAGAAGAAAGAACGAAGAAAGAATGAAGAAAGAAAGAAGAAAGAAAGAAGAAAGAAAGAAGAAAGAAAGAAGAAAGAAAGAAAGAATAAAGAAAGAAGTAATAAAGAAAGAAGAAATAAGGGAGAAAGAAACAAGAAAGAAAGAAGGAATGAAGGAAGAAAGAAAGAAAGAAAGAAAGAAGAAAGAAAGAAAGTAAAGAAAGAAGGAAGAAAGAAAGAAAGAAGAAATAAAGAAGAAAGAAAGAAGTAAGAAAGAATTAAGAAAGAAGTAAAAAAGAAGTAAGAAAGAAGTAAGAAAGAAGAAAGAAAGAAGAAAAAAAAGAAGAAAAAAAGAAGAAAGAAGAAAGAAAAAAGAAAGAAAGAATAAAGAAAGAAGAAAGAAAGAGACAAGAAGGAAAGGAAGAAGAAAGAAAGAAAAAGAAAGAAAGAATAAAGAATGAAGTAAGAAATAAGTAAGAAAGAAAGAAGAAAGAAAGTAGAAAGAAAAAAGAAAGAAGAAGGAATGCAGGAAGAAAGAAAGAAAGAAAGAAGAAAGAAAGAAAGAAAAGACAGAAGGAAGAAAGAAAGAAGAAATAAAGTAGAAAGAAAGAAGTAAGAAAGAAGTAAGAAAGAAGTAAAAAAGAAGTAAGAAAGAAGAAAGAAAGAAGAAAGAAAGAAGAAAGAAGAAAGAAAGAAAGAAGAAAGAAAGAAAGAATAAAGAAAGTAAGAAAGAAGAAAGAAAGAAGAAAGGGAGAAGAAAGAAAGAAAGAAGAAAGAAAGAAAGAAGAAAGAAAGAATGAAGAAAGAAAGAAGAAAGAAAGAAAGAAGAAAGAAAGAAAGAAGAAAGAAAGAAGTAAGAAAGAAGTAAGAAAGAAAGGAGAAAGAAAGAAGAAAGAAGAAAGAAAGAAGAAAGAAAGAAAGAAGAAAGAAAGAAGAAAGAAAGAAGAAAGAAAGAAGAAAGAAAGAAATAAGAAATAAAGAAAGAAGAAAGAAATAAAGAAGAAAGAAAGAAGAAAGAAAGAATGAAGACAGACAGTAGAAAGAAAGAAAGAAGAAAGAAGAAAGAAAGAAAGAAGAAAGAAAGAATGAAGAAAGAAAGAAGAAAGAAAAATGAAGAATGAAAGAAGAAAGAACGTAGAAAGAACGAAGAAAGAATTAAGAAAGAAAGAAGAAAGAAAGAAGAAAGAAAGAAGAAAGAAAGAATAAAGAAAGAAGTAAGAAAGAAAGAATAAAGAAAGTAGAAAGAAATAAGAAAGAAAGAAGGAATGAAGGAAGAAAGAAAGAAAGAGAGAAAGAAAGAAGAAAGAAAGAAAGTAAAGAAAGAAGGAAGAAAGAAAGAAAGAAGAAATAAAGAAGAAAGAAAGAAGTAAGAAAGAATTAAGAAAGAAGTAAAAAAGAAGTAAGAAAGAAGAAAGAAAGAAGAGAGAAAGAAGAAAGAAGAAAGAAACAAAGAAGAAAGAAAGAAAGAAGAAAAAAAGAAGAAAGAAGAAAGAAAGAAGAAAGAAAGAAAGAATAAAGAAAGAAGAAAGAAAGAAGAAAGAAAGAAGAAAGAAAGAAGAAAGAAAGAAAGAAGAAAGAAAGAAGAAAAAAAAAAGAAAGAAGAAAGAAAGAAAGAAGAAAGAAAGAAAGAAGAAAGACAGTAAGAAAGAAGAAAGAAAGAAGAAAGGGAGAAGAAAGAAAGAAAGAAGAAAGAAAGTAAGAAAGAAGAAAGAAAGAAGAAAGAAAGAAAGAAAGAAGAAAGAAAGAAAGAAGAAAGAAAGAAGAAAGAACTAAGAAAGTAAGAAAGAGGAAAGAAAGAAATATAGAAAAAAAGAAAAAAGAAAGAAAGAAGAAAGAAAGAAAGAAGAAAGAAAGAAGAAAGAAAGAAGAAAGAAAGAAGAAAGAAAGAAGAAAGAAGAAAGAAAGAAAGAAGAAATAAAGAATAAGAAAGAAGAAAGAAAGAAGAAAGAAGAAAGTAAGAAAGAAGAAAGAAAGAAGAAAGAAAGAAAGAAGAGAGAAAGAAAGAAGTAAGAAGAAGTAAAGAAGAGAAATGAAAGAAAGAAGAAAGAAACAAGTAGGAAAGAAGTAAGAAATAAAGAAGAAAGGATGGAGAAAGGAAGAAAGAAGAAAGAAAGAAAAGGAAGAACAAAGAATGAAGTAGGAAAGTAGAAAAAAGAAGAAAGAAAAAAGAAAGAAAGAAAGAAGAAAGAAAAAGAAAGAAAGAAGAAAGAAAGAAGACAGAAAGAAGAAAGAAAGAAGAAAGAAAGAGGAAAGAAGTAAGAGAGAAAGAAGAAAGAAAGAAAGAAGAAAGAAATAAAGAAATAAGGAAGAAGAAAGAAAGAAAGAAGAAAGAAAGAATAAAGAAAGAAAGAAGAAAGAAAGAAGAAAGAAAGAGAAAAAGAAGAAAGAAATTAGAAAGAAAAAAGAAAGAAAGAAGAAAGAAAAAAATAAAGAAGAAAGAAAGAAGAAAGAAAGGAAGAAGAAAAAAGAAGAAAGAAAGAAGAAAGAAAGAAGAAAGAAAAAAGAAAGAAAGAAAGAAGAAAGAAAGAAAGAATAAAGAAGAAAGAAGAAAGAAAGGAAGAAGAAAGAAAGAAGAAAGAAAGAAGAAAGAAAGAAGAAAGAAAGAAGAAAGGAAGGAGGAAAGAAAGAAAGAAAGAAAGAAGAAAGAAAGAAAGAAAAGAAAGAAGGAAGAAAGAAAGAAAGGAGAAAAAGAAAGAAAGAATTAAGAAAGAAGTAGGAAGAAGTAAAAAGAAGTAAGAAAGAAGTAAGAAAGAAATAAGAAAGAAAGAAGAGAGAAAAATAAAGAAAGAAAGAAGAAAGAAAGAAAGAAGTAAGAAGAAGAAGAAAGAACCTAAGAAGAAAGAAGGAAAGAAAGAAGAAAGAAGGACGTAAGAAAGAAGAAGAAAGAAAGAAAGAAGTAAGAAAGAAAGAAAGAAGAAAGAAAGAAGAAAGAAAGAAAGAAGAAAGAAAGAAAGAAGAAAGAAAGAAGAAAGAAAGAAGGTAGAAAAGGAACAAAGAAGGAAAAGAAAGAAGAAAGAAAGAAGAAGAAAGAAGAAATAAAGAAGAACGGAAGAAGAAAGAAAGAAAGAAGAAATAAAGTAGAAAGAAAGAAGAGAAAGAAAGAAGAAATAAAAAGAAGTAAGAAGGAAAGAAAGAAGAAAGAAAGAAGAAAGAAGGAAAGAAAGAAGAAAGAAAGAAGAAAGAAGAAGAAAGAAGAAAGAAAGAAGAAAGAAAGAAGAAAGAAGAAGAAAGAAAGAAGAAAGAAAGAAGAAAGAAAGAAGTAAGTAAGAAAGAAATAAAGAAAGAAAAACAATGAAGAAACGAAGAAGAAAGAAAGAAAGAAGAAAGAAAAAGGGAAGAAAGAAGAAAGAAAGAAGAAAGAAAGAAGAAAGAAAGAAGAAAGGAAGAAGAAAGAAAGAAAGAAAGAAGAAATAAAGCAGAAAGAAAGAAAGAAGAATGAAGAAGAAAGAAAGAAGAAAGAAAGAAAGAAGAAAGTAAGAAGAAAGAAAGAAGAAAGAAGGAAAGAAAGAAAGAAGAAAGAAGAAAGAAAGAAAGAAGAAGAAAGAAGAAAGAAAGAAAGAAGAAAGAAGAAAGAAAGAAGAAATAAGAAGAAAGGAAGAAGAAAGAAGAAACAAAGAGAGAAGAAGAAAGAAGAAAGAAAGAAGAAACAAAGAAAGAATGAAAGAGGAAAGAAAGAATAAAGAATGAAAGAATAAAGGAAGGAAGAAAGAAATAAGAAAGAAAGAAGAAAGAAAGAAGAAAGAAAGATGAAAGGAAGAAGAAAGAAAGAAGAAATAAAGAAGAAAGAAAGAAAGAATAATGAAAGAAGAAAGAAAGTAAGAAGAAAGAAAGAAGAAAGAAGAAAGAAATAAGGAAAGAAAAGAAAGAAAGAAAGAAGAAGAAGAATGAAAGAAGAAAGAAAGAAGTAAGAAAGAAGAAGAAAGAAGAAGAAAGAAGAAGGAAAGAAGAGAGAAAATAAGAAAGAAGAAAGTAAGAAAGAAAGAAGAAAGAAAGGAAGAAGAGAGAAGAAAGAAAGAAAGAGAAAGAAAGAAGAAAGAAAGAAAGAAGTAAGAGAAGAAAGAAAGAAGAAAGAAAGAAGAAAGGAAGAAGAAGAAAAAGAAAAAAAGAAGTAAAAAGAATAAGAAACACTAAGAAAGAAGTAAGAAAGAAGAAAGAAAGAAGAAAAAAAGAAGGAAAGAAGAGAGAAAAATAAAGAAAGAAGAAGAAGAAAGAAAGAAGTAAGAAAGAAAGAAGAAAGAAACAAGAAAGAAGAAAGAAGGACGTAAGAAAGAAGAAAGAAACAAAGAAGAAGAAAGAAAGAGAAGAAAGAAAGAAAGAAGAAAGAAAGAAAGAAGAAAGAAAGAAGAAAGAAAGAAAGAACAAAGAAAGAAGGTAGAAAAAGGAAGAAAGAAGGAAGAAAGAAAGAAGAAAGAAAGAAGAAAGAAAGAAGAATAAAGAAGAACGAAAGAAGAAAGAAGAAAGAAGAAAGAAAGAAGAAAGAAAGAAGAAAGAAAGAAGAAAGGAAGAAGAAAGAAAGAAAGAAAGAAGAAATAAAGCAGAAAGAAAGAAAGAAGAATGAAAGAAGAAAGAAAGAAGAAAGAAAGAAAGAAGTAAGAAGAAGAAGAAAGAAAGAAGGAAGAAAGAAAGAAAGAAAGAAGAAAGAAAGAAAGAAAGAAGAAAGAAAGAAGAAAGAAAGAAAGAAGAAAGAAGAAAGAAAGAAGAAATAAAGAAGAAAGGAAGAAGAAAGAAGAAACAAAGAGAGAAGAAAGAAAGAAGAAAGAAAGAAGTAAGAAAGGAAGAAGAAAGGAAGAAGATGTAAGTAAGAGGATAGAAAGAAGTAAGAAGCAAAGAAAGAAGAAAGAAGAAGAAAAGAAGAAAGAAAGAAGAAAGAAAGAAAGAAGAAAGAAAGAAAGAAGAAAGAAAGAATGAAAGAGGAAAGAAAGAATAAAGAATGAAAGAATAAAGAAGGAAGAAAGAAATAAGAAAGAAAGAAGAAAGAAAGAAGAAAGAAAGAAGAAAGGAAGAAGAAAGAAAGAAGAAATAAAGAGAAAGAAAGAAAGAATAATGAAAGAAGAAAGAAAGTAAGAAGAAAGAAAGAAGAAAGAAAGAAGAAGGAAATAAGGAAAGAAAAGAAGAAAGAAGAAAGAAAGAAAGAAAGAAGAAAGAAAGAAGTAAGAAAGAAGTAAGAAAGAAGTAAGAAAGAAGTAAGAAATAAGAAAGAAAGAAGAAAAGAAGAGAAAGAAAGGAGGAAGAGAGAAAGAAGAAGAAAGAAGAAAGGAAGAAGAAAGAAAGTAGTAAGAAAGAAGTAAGAAACAAGTAAGAAAGAAGAAAGAAAGAAGAAGGAAAGAAGAGAGAAAAATAAAGAAAGAAGAAAGTAAGAAAGAAAGAAGAAAGAAAGGAAGAAGAGAGAAGAAAGAAAGAAAGAAGAAAGAAAGAAGAAAGAAAGAAAGAAGTAAGAGAGAAGAAAGAAAGAAGAAAGAAAGAAGAAGGAAGAAGAAAGAAAAAAGAAAAAAAGAAGTAAAAAAGAAATAAGAAACAACTAAGAAAGAAGTAAGAAAGAAGAAAGAAAGAAGAAGAAAGAAGGAAGAAGAGAGAAAATAAAGAAAGAAAGAAGAAAGAAAGAAAGAAGTAAGAAAGAAAGAAGAAAGAAACTAAGAAGAAAGAAAGAAGAAAGAAAGAAGAAAGAAAGAAGAAAGAAGGACGTAAGAAAGAAGAAAGAAACAAAGAAGAAAGAAAGAAAGAAGAAAGAAAGAAAGAAAGAAAGAAGAAAGAAAGAAAGAAGAAAGAAAGAAGAAATAAAGAAGAACGAAAGAAGAAAGAAAGAAAGAAGAGAGAAAGTAGAAAGAAAGAAAGAAGAAAGAAAGAAGAAATAAGAAAGAAGTAAGACGGAAAGAAAGAAGAAAGAAGAAAGAAAGAAGAAAGAAAGAAGTAAGAAAGAAGAAAGAAAAAAGTAAGTAAGAAAGAAAGAAAGAAAGAAAGAAAAAACAATGAAAAAAGGAAGAAGAAAGGAAGAAAGAAGAAAGAAAAAGGAAAGAAAGAAGAAAGAAAGAAGAAAGAAAGAAGAGAGAAAGAAGAAAGGAAGAAGAAAGAAAGAAGAAATAAAGCAGAAAGAAAGAAAGAAGAATGAAAGAAGAAAGAAAGAAGAAAGAAAGAAAGAAGAAAGTAAGAAGAAAGAAAGAAGAAAGAAAGAAGGAAAGAAAAGAAAGAAAGAAGAAAGAAAGAAAGAAAGAAAGAAAGAAGAAAGAAAGAAGAAAGAAAGAAAGAAGAAAGAAGAAAGAAAGAAGAAAAAAGAAGAAAGAAAGGAGGAAGAAAGAAAGAAGAAAAACAGTAGTAAGAAAGAAGTAAGAAACGAGTAAGAAAGAGTAAGAAAGAAGAAAGAAAGAAGAAAGAAAGAATAAGGAATGAAGAGAGAAAAATAAAGAAAGAAAGAAGAAAGAAAGAAAGAAAGAAGAAAGAAAGAAAGAAGAAAGAAGAAAGAAGTAAGAAAGAAGAAAGAAAGAAAGAAGTAAGAGAGAAGAAAGAAAGAAGAAAGAAAGAAGAAAGGAAGAAGAAAGAAAGAAAGAAGAATGAAGAAGAAAGAAGGAAAGGAGAATGAAAGAAGAAAGAAGGAAAGGAGAATGAAAGAATAAAGAAAGAATAATGAAAGTAAGAAGAATGAAAGAAGAAACACAGAAGAAAAAAGAAGAAAGGAAGAAGAAAGAAAGAAAGAAAGAAAGAAAGAAAGAAGAAAGAAGAAAGAAAGAAGAAAGGAAGAAGAAAGAAAAAAGAAAAAAAGAAGAAAAAAAGAAATAAGAAACAACTAAGAAAGAAGTAAGAAAGAAGAAAGAAAGAAGAAAGAAAGAAGGAAAGAAGAGAGAAAAATAAAGAAAGAAAGAAGAAAGAAAGAAAGAAGTAAGAAAGAAAGAAGAAAGAAACTAAGAAGAAAGAAAGAAGAAAGAAAGAAGAAAGAAAGAAGAAAGAAGGACGTAAGAAAGAAGAAAGAAAGAAGAAAGAAGAAAGAAAGAAAGAAAGAACAAAAAAGAAAGAAAGAAAGAAGAAAGAAAGAAGAAAGAAAGAAGAAAGAAAGAAGAAAGAAAGAAAAAAGAAAAAGAAAGAAAGAAAGAAGAAAGAAAAAAAACTAAAGAGGAAAGAAAGAAGAAAGAAAGGAAGAAGAAAGAAAGAAGAAAGAAAGAAGAAAGAAAGAAGAAAGAAAAAGAAGAAAGAAAGAATAAAGAAAGAAAGAATAAAGAAGAAAGAAAGAAGAAAGAAAGAAGAAAGAAAGAAGAAAGTAAGAAGGAAGGAAGAAAGAAAGAAGAAAGAAAGAAAGAAAGAAGAAAGAAAGAAAGAAAAGAAAGAAGGAAGAAAGAAAGAAAGAAGAAATAAAGAAGAAAGAAAGAATTAATAAAGAAGTAGGAAAGAAGTAAAAAGAAGTAAGAAAGAAGTAAGAAAGAAATAAGAAGGAAAGAAGAAAGAAAGAAGAAAGAAAGAAGAAAGAAGAAAGAAAGAAAGAAGAAAGAAAGAAAGAAGAAACAAAGAAGAAAGAAGAAGAAAGAAGAAGAAAGAAGTAAGAAAGAAAGAAAGAAGAAAGAAAGAAGAAAGAAAGAAAGAAGAAAGAAAGAAGAAAGAAAGAAGAAAGAAAGACAGAAGTAAGAAAGAAAGAAGAAACAAAGAAGAAAGAAAGAAAGAAGAAAAAAAGAAGAAAAAAAGAAGAAAGAAGAAAGAAAGAAGAAAGAAAGAATAAAGAAAGAAACAAGAAAGAAAGAAAGAAGAAAGAAAGAGGAAAGAAAGAAGAAAGAAAGAAAGAATAAAGAAAGAAGTAAGAAAGAAAGAAGAAAGAAAGTAGAAAGAAACAAGAAAGAAAGAAGGAATGAAGGAAGAAAGAAAGAAAGAAAGAAAGAAAGAAGAAAGAAAGAAGAAAAAAAGAAGAAAAAAAGAAGAAAGAAGAAAGAAAGAGGAAAGAAATAAAGAAGAAAGAAAGAAAGAAGAAAGAAAGAATGAAGAAAGAAAAAAGAAAGAAAGAATGAAGAAAGAAAGAAGAAAGAACGAAGAAAGAATGAAGAAAGAAAGAAGAAAGAAAGAAGAAAGAAAGAAGAAAGAAAGAAGAAAGAAAGAAAGAATAAAGAAAGAAGTAATAAAGAAAGAAGAAATAAGGGAGAAAGAAACAAGAAAGAAAGAAGGAATGAAGGAAGAAAGAAAGAAAGAAAGAAAGAAGAAAGAAAGAAAGTAAAGAAAGAAGGAAGAAAGAAAGAAAGAAGAAATAAAGAAGAAAGAAAGAAGTAAGAAAGAATTAAGAAAGAAGTAAGAAAGAAGTAAGAAAGAAGAAAGAAAGAAGAAAGAAAGAAGAGAGAAAGAAGAAAGAAGAAAGAAACAAAGAAGAAAGAAAGAAAGAAGAAAAAAGAAGAAAAAAAGAAGAAAGAAGAAAGAAAGAAGAAAGAAAGAAAGAATAAAGAAAGAAGAAAGAAAAACAAGAAGGAAAGAAAGAAGAAAGAAAGAAGAAAGAAAGAAGAAAGAAAGAAGAAAGAAAGAAAGAAGAAAGAAAGAAGAAAGAAAAAGAAAGAAGAAAGAAAGAAAGAAGAAAGAAAGAAGAAAAAGTAAAGAAGAAAGAAAGAAGAAAGGGAGAAGAAAGAAAGAAAGAAGAAAGAAAGTAAGAAAGAAGAAAGAAAGAAGAAAGGAGAAGAAAGAAAGAAAGAAGAAAAAGAAAGAATGAAGAAAGAAAGAAAGAAGAAAGAAAGAAGAAAGAAAGAAAGAAAGAAGAAAGAAAGAAAGAAGAAAGAAAGAAGAAAGAATAAGAAAGAAGTAAGAAAGAGGAAAGAAAGAAATATAGAAAAAAGAAAAAAGAAAGAAGAAAGAAAGAAAGAAGAAAGAAAGAAGAAAGAAAGAAGAAAGAAAGAAGAAAGAAAGAAGAAGAAGAAAGAAAGAAAGAAGAAATAAAGAATAAGAAAGAAGAAAGAAAGAAGAAAGAAGAAAGAAAGAAAGAAGAAAGAAAGAAGAAAGAAAGAAAGAAGAGCGAAAGAAAGAAGTAAGAAGAAGTAAAGAAGAGAAATGAAAGAAAGAAGAAAGAAACAAGTAGGAAAGAAGTAAGAAATAAAGAAGAAAGGATGGAGAAAGGAAGAAAGAAGAAAGAAAGAATGAAGAAAGAAGAAAGAAAGAAGAAAGAAGAAAGGAAGAACAAAGAATGAAGTAGGAAAGTAGAAAAAAGAAGAAAGAAAAAAGAAAGAAAGAAAGAAGAAAGAAAAAAGAAAGAAAGAAGAAAGAAAGATGAAAGAAAGAAGAAAGAAAGAAGAAAGAAAGAGGAAAGAAGTGAGAGAGAAAGAAGAAGAAAGAAAGAAGAAAGAAATAAAGAAATAAGGAAGAAGAAAGAAAGAAAGAAGAAAGAAAGAATAAAGAAAGAAAGAAGAAAGAAAGAAGAAAGAAAGAAGAAAAAAGAAGAAAGAAATTAGAAAGAAAAAAGAAAGAAAGAAGAAAGAAAAAAATAAAGAAGAAAGAAAGAAGAAAGAAAGGAAGAAGAAAAAAAGAAGAAAGAAAGAAGAAAGAAAGAAGAAAGAAAAGGAAGAAAGAAAGAAAGAAGAAAGAAAGAAAGAATAAAGAAGAAAGAAAGAAGAAAGAAAGGAAGAAGAAAGAAAGAAGAAGAAAGAAGAAAGAAAGAAGAAAGAAAGAAGAAAGGAAGGAGGAAAGAAAGAAAGAAAGAAAGAAAGAAGAAAGAAAGAAAGAAAAGAAGAAGGAAGAAAGAAAGAAAGGAGAAATAAAGAAGAAAGAAAGAATTAAGAAAGAAGTAGGAAAGAAGTAAAAAAGAAGTAAGAAAGAAGTAAGAAAGAAATAAGAAGGAAAGAAGAGAGAAAAATAAAGAAAGAAAGAAGAAAGAAAGAAAGAAGTAAGAAAGAAAGAAGAAAGAACCTAAGAAGAAAGAAAGAAGAAAGAAAGAAGAAAGAAGGACGTAAGAAAGAAGAAAGAAAGAAAGAAAGAAGTAAGAAAGAAAGAAAGAAGAAAGAAAGAAGAAAGAAAGAAAGAAGAAAGAAAGAAAGAAGAAAGAAAGAAGAAAGAAAGAAGGTAGAAAAAAGGAAGAAAGAAGGAAGAAAGAAAGAAGAAAGAAAGAAGAAAGAAAGAAGAAATAAAGAAGAACGAAAGAAGAAAGAAAGAAAGAAGAAATAAAGTAGAAAGAAAGAAAGAAGAAAGAAAGAAGAAATAAAAAGAAGTAAGAAGGAAAGAAAGAAGAAAGAAAGAAGAAAGAAGGGAAGAAAGAAGAAAGAAAGAAGAAAGAAGAAAGAAAGAAGAAAGAAAGAAGAAAGAAAGAAGAAAGAAAGAAGAAAGAAAGAAGAAAGAAAGAAGAAAGAAAGAAGTAAGTAAGAAAGAAAGAAAGAAAAAACAATGAAGAAAGGAAGAAGAAAGAAGAAAGAAGAAAGAAAAAGGGAAGAAAGAAGAAAGAAAGAAGAAAGAAAGAAGAAAGAAAGAAGAAAGGAAGAAGAAAGAAAGAAAGAAGAAATAAAGCAGAAAGAAAGAAAGAAAAATGAAAGAAGAAAGAAAGAAGAAAGAAAGAAAGAAGAAAGTAAGAAGAAAGAAAGAAAGAAAGAAGGAAAGAAAAGAAAGAAAGAAAGAAGAAAGAAAGAAAGAAAGAAGAAAGAAAGAAGAAAGAAAGAAAGAAGAAAGAAGAAAGAAAGAAGAAAGAAAGAAGAAAGGAAGAAGAAAGAAGAAACAAAGAGAGAAGAAAGAAAGAAGAAAGAAAGAAGTAAGAAAGGAAGAAGAAAGGAAGAAGAAGTAAGTAAGAGGATAGAAAGAAGTAAGAAGCAAAGAAAGAAGAAAGAAGAAGAAAAGAAGAAAGAAAGAAGAAAGAAAGAAAGAAGAAAGAAAGAAAGAAGAAAGAAAGAAGAAAGAAAGAAAGAATGAAAGAGGAAAGAAAGAAATAAAGAATGAAAGAATAAAGAAGGAAGAAAGAAATAAGAAAGAAAGAAGAAAGAAAGAAGAAAGAAAGAAGAAAGGAAGAAGAAAGAAAGAAGAAATAAGAAGAAAGAAAGAAAGAATAATGAAAGAAGAAAGAAAGTAAGAAGAAAGAAAGAAGAAAGAAAGAAGAAAGAAATAAGGAAAGAAAAGAAAGAAAGAAAGAAGAAAGAAAGAAAGAAAGAAGAAAGAAAGAAAGAAAGAAGAAAGAAAGAAGTAAGAAAGAAGTAAGAAAGAAGTAAGAAATAAGAAAGAAAGAAGAAAAGAAGAAGAAAGAAAGGAGGAAGAGAGAAAGAAGAAAGAAAGAAGAAAGAGAAGAAGAAAGAAGTAGTAAGAAAGAAGTAAGAAACAAGTAAGAAAGAAGTAAGAAAGAAGAAGAAAGAAGAAGGAAAGAAGAGAGAAAAATAAAGAAAGAAGAAAGTAAGAAAGAAAGAAGAAAGAAAGGAAGAAGAGAGAAGAAAGAAAGAAAGAAGAAAGAAAGAAGAAAGAAAGAAAGAAGTAAGAGAGAAGAAAGAAAGAAGAAAGAAAGAAGAAAGGAAGAAGAAAGAAAAAGAAAAAAAGAAGTAAAAAGAAATAAGAAACAACTAAGAAAGAAGTAAGAAAGAAGAAAGAAAGAAGAAAGAAAGAAGGAAAGAAGAGAGAAAAATAAAGAAAGAAAGAAGAAAGAAAGAAAGAAGTAAGAAAGAAAGAAGAAAGAAACTAAGAAGAAAGAAGAAGAAAGAAAGAAGAAAGAAAGAAGAAAGAAGGACGTAAGAAAGAAGAAAGAAACAAAGAAGAAAGAAAGAAAGAAGAAGAAAGAAAGAAAGAAGAAAGAAAGAAAGAAGAAAGAAAGAAGAAAGAAAGAAAGAACAAAGAAAGAAGGTAGAAAAAAGGAAGAAAGAAGGAAGAAAGAAAGAAGAAAGAAAGAAGAAAGAAAGAAGAAAGAAAGAAGAACGAAAGAAGAAAGAAAGAAAGAAGAAAGAAAGTAGAAAGAAAGAAAAAAGAAAGAAAGAAGAAATAAGAAAGAAGTAAGACGGAAAGAAAGAAGAAAGAAAGAAGAAAGAAAGAAGAAAGAAAGAAGAAAGAAAGAAGTAAGTAAGAAAGAAAGAAAGAAAGAAAGAAAAAACAATGAAAAAAGGAAGAAGAAAGGAAGAAAGAAGAAAGAAAAAGGAAAGAAAGAAGAAAGAAAGAAGAAAGAAAGAAGAAAGAAAGAAGAAAGGAAGAAGAAAGAAAGAAAGAAGAAATAAAGCAGAAAGAAAGAAAGAAGAATGAAAGAAGAAAGAAAGAAGAAAGAAAGAAAGAAGAAAGTAAGAAGAAAGAAAGAAGAAAGAAAGAAGGAAAGGAAAGAAAAGAAAGAAAGAAAGAAGAAAGAAAGAAAGAAAGAAGAAAGAAAGAAGAAAGAAAGAAAGAAGAAAGAAGAAAGAAAGAAGAAAAAAAGAAGAAAGAAAGGAGGAAGAAAGAAAGAAGAAAAACAGTAGTAAGAAAGAAGTAAGAAACGAGTAAGAAAGAGTAAGAAAGAAGAAAGAAAGAAGAAAAGAAAGAAGAAGGAATGAAGAGAGAAAAATAAAGAAAGAAAGAAGAAAGAAAGAAAGAAGTAAGAGAGAAGAAAGAAAGAAGAAAGAAAGAAGAAAGGAAGAAGAAAGAAGAATGAAAAAAGAAAGAAGGAAAGGAGAATGAAAGAAGAAAGAAAGAATAATGAAAGTAAGAAGAATGAAAGAAGAAACACAGAAGAAAAAAGAAGAAAGAAAGAAAGAAGAAAGAAAGAAGAAAGAAAGAAGAAAGAAAGAAGGAAAGAAGAGAGAAAAATAAAGAAAGAAAGAAGAAAGAAAGAAAGAAGTAAGAAAGAAAGAAGAAAGAAACTAAGAAGAAAGAAAGAAGAAAGAAAGAAGAAAGAAAGAAGAAAGAAAGAAGAAAGAAGGACGTAAGAAAGAAGAAAGAAAGAAGAAAGAAGAAAGAAAGAAAGAAAGAAGAAAGAAGAAAGAAAGAAAGAAAGAAAGAAGTAAGAAAGAAGAAAGAAAGAAGAAAGAAAGAAGAAAGAAAAAAGAAAAAAGAAAGAAAGAAAGAAGAAAGAAAAAAAAATAAAGAAGAAAGAAAGAAGAAAGAAAGGAAGAAGAAAGAAAGAAGAAAGAAAGAAGAAAAAAAAAAGAAAGAAAAAAGAAAGAAAGAAAGAAGAAAGAAAGAAAGAATAAAGAAGAAAGAAAGAAGAAAGAAAGGAAGAAGAAAGAAAGAAGAAAGAAAGAAGAAAGAAAGAAGAAAGAAAGAAAGAGAGAAAGAAAGAAAGAAAGAAGAAAGAAAGAAAGAAAAGAAAGAAGGAAGAAAGAAAGAAAGAAGAAATAAAGAAGAAAGAAAGAATTAAGAAAGAAGTAGGAAAGAAGTAAAAAGAAGTAAGAAAGAAGTAAGAAAGAAATAAGAAGGAAAGAAGAAAGAAAGAAGAAAGAAAGAAGAAAGAAGAAAGAAAGAAAGAAGAAAGAAAGAAGAAAGAAAGAAAGAAAGAAGAATGAAAGAAGAAGGAAAGAAGAAAGGAAGAAATAAGAAAGAAAGAAAGAAGAAAGAAAGAAGAAAGAAAGAAGAAAGAAAGAAAAAAGAAAGAAAAAAGAAAGGAAGAATAAAGAAAGAAGGAAGAAGGAAAGAAGAAAGAAAGAAGAAAGAAAGAAGAAAGAAAGAAGTAAGAAAGAGAGAAGAAACAAAGAAGAAAGAAAGAAGAAAGAAAGAAGAAAGTAAGAAAGAAGTAAGAAAGAAGAAAGAAAGAAGAAAGAAAGAAGAATGAAAGAAGAAAGTAACACTAAAGTATGAAAGAATAAAGAAAGCAGAAAGAAGAAAGAAAGAAAGAAGAAAGAAAGAAGAAAGAAAGAAGGAAAGAAGAGAGAAAAATAAAGAAAGAAAGAAGAAAGAAAGAAAGAAGTAAGAAAGAAATTAGAAAGAAACTAAGAAGAAAAAAAGAAGAAAGAAAGAAAGAAAGAAAGAAGAAAGAAGAAAGAAAGAAAGAAAGAAGTAAGAAAGAAGAAAGAAAGAAGAAAGAAAGAAGAAAGAAAAAAGAAAGAAAGAAAGAAGAAAGAAAAAAAAATAAAGAAGAAAGAAAGAAGAAAGAAAGGAAGAAGGAAGAAAGAAGAAAGAAAGAAGAAAGGAAAAAGAAAGAAGGAAAGAAGAAAGAAAGAATGAATAAAGAAGAAAGAAAGAAGAAAGAAAGGAAGAAGAAAGAAAGAAGAAAGAAAGAAGAAAGAAAGAAAGAAGGAAGGAAGGAAGAAAGAAAGAAAGAAAGAAAGAAAGAAAGAAAACAAAAGAAAGAAGGAAGAAAGAAAGAAAGAAGAAATAAAGAAGAAAGAATGAATTAAGAAAGAATTAGGAAAGAAGTAAAAAAGAAGTAAGAAAGAAGTAAGAAAGAAATAAGAAGGAAAGAAGAAAGAAAGAAGAAAGAAAGAAGAAATTAGAAAGAAAGAAGAAATTAGAAAGAAAGAAAGAAGAGAGAAAGAAAGAAGAAACAAAGAAGAAAGAAAGAAGAAAGAAAGAAAGAAAGAATTAAGAAAGAAAGAAAGAAGAAAGAAAGAAGAAAGAAAGAAGAAAGGAAGAAGAAAGAAAGAAAGAAGAAAGAAAGTAGAAAGAAAGACAGAAGTAAGAAAGAAAGAAGAAAGAAATAAGAAAGAAGAAAGAAAGAAGAAAGAAAGAAGAAAGAAAGAAGAAAGAAAGAAAGAGGAAAGAAGTAAGAAAGAAAGAAGAAAGAAAGAAGAAAGAAAGAAAGAAAGAAGAATGAAAGAAGAAGGAAAGAAGAAAGGAAGAAAGAAGAAAGTAAGAAGAAAGAAAGAAAGAAAGAAGGAAAGAAAAGAAAGAAAGAAAGAAGAAAGAAAGAAAGAAAGAAGAAAGAAAGAAGAAAGAAATAAGAAAGAAGAAAGAAAGAAGAAAGAAAGAAGAAAGGAAGAAGAAAGAAGTAAGAAAGAAGTAAGAAAGAAGAAAGAAAGAAGAAAGAAAGAAGAAGGAAAGAAGAGAGAAAAATAAAGAGAGAAAGAAGAAAGAAAGAAAGAAAGAAGAAAGAAAGAAAGAAGAAAGAAAGAAAGAATTAAGAAAGAAGAAAGAATGAAGAAAGAAAGAAGAAAGAAAGAAGTAAGAAAGAAGTAAGAAAGAAGAAAGAAAGAAGAAAGAAAGAAGAAAGAAAGAAAGAAAGAAGAAATAAGAAACAAAGAGAGAAGAAAGAAAGAAGAAAGAAAGAAGTAAGAAAGGAAGAAGAAAGGAAGAAGAAAGAAAGAAGAAAGAAAGAAAGAAGAATGAAAGAAGAAAGAAAAAATAAAGAAAGAATAAAGAAAGAAAGAAGTAATAAAGAAGTAAGAAAGAGGATGGAAAGAAGAAAGAAGGAAAGAAAGAAGAAAGAAGAAAGAAATAAAGAAGAAAGAAAGAAAGAAAGAAGAAAGAAGAAAGAAAGAAAGAAAGAAGAAAGAAAGAAGAAATAAAGAAAGAAGAAATAAAGATGTAAGAAAGAAGTAAGAAGCAAAGAAAGAAGAAAGAAAGAAGAAGAAAAGAAGAAAGAAAGAAGAAAGAAAGAAAGAAGATAGAAAGAAAGAAGAAAGAAAGAAGAAAGAAAGAAAGAATGAAAGAGGAAAGAAAGAATAAAGAATGAAAGAATAAAGAAGGAAGAAAGAAATAAGAAAGAAAGAAGAAAGAAAGAAGAAAGAAAGAAGAAAGGAAGAAGAAAGAAAGAAGAAATAAAGAAGAAAGAAAGAAAGAATAATGAAAGAAGAAAGAAAGTAAGAAGAAAGACAGAAGAAAGAAAGAAGAAAGAAATAAGGAAAGAAAAGAAAGAAAGAAAGAAAGAAGAATGAAAGAAAGAAAGAAGAAAGAAAGAAGTAAGAAAGAAGTAAGAAATAAGAAAGAAAGCAGAAAAGAAGAAGAAAGAAAGCAGAAAAGAAGAAGAAAGAAAGGAGGAAGAGATAAAGAAGAAAGAAAGAAGAAAGAAAGAAGAAAAAAAGTAGTAAGAAAGAAGTAAGAAACAAGTAAGAAAGAAGTAAGAAAGAAGAAAGAAAGAAGAAAGAAAGAAGAAGGAAAGAAGAGAGAAAAATAAAGAAAGAAGAAAGTAAGAAAGAAAGAAGAAAGAAAGGAAGAAGAGAGAAGAAAGAAAGAAAGAAGAAAGAAAGAAGAAAGAAAGAAAGAAGTAAGAGAGAAGAAAGAAAGAAGAAAGAAAGAAGAAAGGAAGAAGAAAGAAAAAAGGAAAAAAGAAGTAAAAAAGAAATAAGAAACAACTAAGAAAGAAGTAAGAAAGAAGAAAGAAAGAAGAAAGAAAGAAGGAAAGAAGAGAGAAAAATAAAGAAAGAAAGAAGAAAGAAAGAAAGAAGTAAGAAAGAAAGAAGAAAGAAACAAGAAAGGAGAAAGAAGGACGTAAGAAAGAAGAAAGAAACAAAGAAGAAAGAAAGAAAGAAGAAAGAAAGAAAGAAAGAAGAAAGAAAGAAAGAAGAAAGAAAGAAGAAAGAAAGAAAGAACAAAGAAAGAAGGTAGAAAAAAGGAAGAAAGAAGGAAGAAAGAAAGAAGAAAGAAAGAAGAAAGAAAGAAGAAATAAAGAAGAACGAAAGAAGAAAGAAAGAAAGAAGAAAGAAAGTAGAAAGAAAGAAAAAAGAAAGAAAGAAGAAATAAGAAAGAAGTAAGACGGAAAGAAAGAAGAAAGAAAGAAGAAAGAAGAAAGAAAGAAGAAAGAAAGAAGAAAGAAAGAAGTAAGTAAGAAAGAAAGAAAGAAAGAAAGAAAAAACAATGAAAAAAGGAAGAAGAAAGGAAGAAAGAAGAAAGAAAAAGGAAAGAAAGAAGAAAGAAAGAAGAAAGAAAGAAGAAAGAAAGAAGAAAGGAAGAAGAAAGAAAGAAAGAAGAAATAAAGCAGAAAGAAAGAAAGAAGAATGAAAGAAGAAAGAAAGAAGAAAGAAAGAAAGAAGAAAGTAAGAAGAAAGAAAGAAGAAAGAAAGAAGGAAAGGAAAGAAAAGAAAGAAAGAAAGAAGAAAGAAAGAAAGAAAGAAGAAAGAAAGAAGAAAGAAAGAAAGAAGAAAGAAGAAAGAAAGAAGAAAAAAAGAAGAAAGAAAGGAGGAAGAAAGAAAGAAGAAAAACAGTAGTAAGAAAGAAGTAAGAAACGAGTAAGAAAGAGTAAGAAAGAAGAAAGAAAGAAGAAAAGAAAGAAGAAGGAATGAAGAGAGAAAAATAAAGAAAGAAAGAAGAAAGAAAGAAAGAAGTAAGAGAGAAGAAAGAAAGAAGAAAGAAAGAAGAAAGGAAGAAGAAAGAAGAATGAAAAAAGAAAGAAGGAAAGGAGAATGAAAGAAGAAAGAAAGAATAATGAAAGTAAGAAGAATGAAAGAAGAAACACAGAAGAAAAAAGAAGAAAGAAAGAAAGAAGAAAGAAAGAAGAAAGAAAGAAGAAAGAAAGAAGGAAAGAAGAGAGAAAAATAAAGAAAGAAAGAAGAAGGAAAGAAAGAAGTAAGAAAGAAAGAAGAAAGAAACTAAGAAGAAAGAAAGAAGAAAGAAAGAAGAAAGAAAGAAGAAAGAAAGAAGAAAGAAGGACGTAAGAAAGAAGAAAGAAAGAAGAAAGAAGAAAGAAAGAAAGAAAGAAGAAAGAAGAAAGAAAGAAAGAAAGAAAGAAGTAAGAAAGAAGAAAGAAAGAAGAAAGAAAGAAGAAAGAAAAAAGAAAAAAGAAAGAAAGAAAGAAGAAAGAAAAAAAAATAAAGAAGAAAGAAAGAAGAAAGAAAGGAAGAAGAAAGAAAGAAGAAAGAAAAGAAGAAAAAAAAAGAAAGAAAAAAGAAAGAAAGAAAGAAGAAAGAAAGAAAGAATAAAGAAGAAAGAAAGAAGAAAGAAAGGAAGAAGAAAGAAAGAAGAAAGAAAGAAGAAAGAAAGAAGAAAGAAAGAAAGAGAGAAAGAAAGAAAGAAAGAAGAAAGAAAGAAAGAAAGAAAGAAGGAAGAAAGAAAGAAAGAAGAAATAAAGAAGAAAGAAAGAATTAAGAAAGAAGTAGGAAAGAAGTAAAAAAGAAGTAAGAAAGAAGTAAGAAAGAAATAAGAAGGAAAGAAGAAAGAAAGAAGAAAGAAAGAAGAAAGAAGAAAGAAAGAAAGAAGAAAGAAAGAAAGAAGAAACAAAGAAGAAAGAAAGAAGAAAGAAAGAAAGAAGAAAGAAAGAAAGAAGAAACAAAGAAGAAAGAAAGAAGAAAGAAAGAAGAAAGAAGTAAGAAAGAAAGAAGAAAGAAAGAAGAAAGAAAGAAAGAAAGAAGAATGAAAGAAGAAGGAAAGAAGAAAGGAAGAAATAAGAAAGAAAGAAAGAAGAAAGAAAGAAGAAAGAAAGAAGAAAGAAAGAAAAAAGAAAGAAAAAGAAAGGAAGAATAAAGAAAGAAGGAAGAAGGAAAGAAGAAAGAAAGAAGAAAGAAAGAAGAAAGAAAGAAAGAAGAAAGAGAGAAGAAACAAAGAAGAAAGAAAGAAGAAAGAAAGAAGAAAGTAAGAAAGAAGTAAGAAAGAAGAAAGAAAGAAGAAAGAAAGAAGAATGAAAGAAGAAAGTAACACTAAAGTATGAAAGAATAAAGAAAGCAGAAAGAAGAAAGAAAGAAAGAAGAAAGAAAGAAGAAAGAAAGAAGAAAGAAAGAAGGAAAGAAGAGAGAAAAATAAAGAAAGAAAGAAGAAAGAAAGAAGAAGTAAGAAAGAAATTAGAAAGAAACTAAGAAGAAAAAAAGAAGAAAGAAAGAAGAAAGAAAGAAGAAAGAAAAAAGAAAAAAGAAAGAAAGAAAGAAGAAAGAAAAAAAAATAAAGAAGAAAGAAAGAAGAAAGAAAGGAAGAAGAAAGAAAGAAGAAAGAAAGAAGAAAAAAAAAAGAAAGAAAAAAGAAAGAAGAAAGAAGAAAGAAAGAAAGAAAGAATAAGAAGAAAGAAAGAAGAAAGAAAGGAAGAAGAAAGAAAGAAGAAAGAAAGAAGAAAGAAAGAAGAAAGAAAGAAAGAGAGAAAGAAAGAAAGAAAGAAGAAAGAAAGAAAGAAAAGAAAGAAGGAAGAAAGAAAGAAAGAAGAAATAAAGAAGAAAGAAAGAATTAAGAAAGAAGTAGGAAAGAAGTAAAAAAGAAGTAAGAAAGAAGTAAGAAAGAAATAAGAAGGAAAGAAGAAAGAAAGAAGAAAGAAAGAAGAAAGAAGAAAGAAAGAAAGAAGAAAGAAAGAAAGAAGAAACAAAGAAGAAAGAAAGAAGAAAGAAAGAAAGAAGAAAGAAAGAAAGAAGAAACAAAGAAGAAAGAAAGAAGAAAGAAAGAAGAAAGAAGTAAGAAAGAAAGAAGAAAGAAAGAAGAAAGAAAGAAAGAAAGAAGAATGAAAGAAGAAGGAAAGAAGAAAGGAAGAAATAAGAAAGAAAGAAAGAAGAAAGAAAGAAGAAAGAAAGAAGAAAGAAAGAAAAAAGAAAGAAAAAAGAAAGGAAGAATAAAGAAAGAAGGAAGAAGGAAAGAAGAAAGAAAGAAGAAAGAAAGAAGAAGAAAGAAAGAAGAAAGAGAGAAGAAACAAAGAAGAAAGAAAGAAGAAAGAAAGAAGAAAGTAAGAAAGAAGTAAGAAAGAAGAAAGAAAGAAGAAAGAAAGAAGAATGAAAGAAGAAAGTAACACTAAAGTATGAAAGAATAAAGAAAGCAGAAAGAAGAAAGAAAGAAAGAAGAAAGAAAGAAGAAAGAAAGAAGAAAGAAAGAAGGAAAGAAGAGAGAAAAATAAAGAAAGAAAGAAGAAGAAAGAAAGAAGTAAGAAAGAAATTAGAAAGAAACTAAGAAGAAAAAAAGAAGAAAGAAAGAAGAAAGAAAGAAGAAAGAAGGACGTAAGAAAGAAGAAAGAAAGAAGAAAGAAGAAAGAAAGAAAGAAAGAAGAAAGAAAGAAAGAAAGAAGTAAGAAAGAAGAAAGAAAGAAGAAAGAAAGAAGAAAGAAAGAAGAAAGAAAAAAGAAAGAAAGAAAGAAGAAAGAAAAAAAAATAAAGAAGAAAGAAAGAAGAAGAAAGGAAGAAGGAAGAAAGAAGAAAGAAAGAAGAAAGGAAAAAGAAAGAAGGAAAGAAGAAAGAAAGAATGAATAAAGAAGAAAGAAAGAAGAAAGAAAGGAAGAAGAAAGAAAGAAGAAAGAAAGAAGAAAGAAAGAAAGAAGGAAGGAAGGAAGGAAGAAAGAAAGAAAGAAAGAAAGAAAGAAAACAAAAGAAAGAAGGAAGAAAGAAAGAAAGAAGAAATAAAGAAGAAAGAATGAATTAAGAAAGAATTAGGAAAGAAGTAAAAAAGAAGTAAGAAAGAAGTAAGAAAGAAATAAGAAGGAAAGAAGAAAGAAAGAAGAAAGAAAGAAGAAATTAGAAAGAAAGAAGAAATTAGAAAGAAAGAAAGAAGAGAGAAAGAAAGAAGAAACAAAGAAGAAAGAAAGAAGAAAGAAAGAAAGAAAGAATTAAGAAAGAAAGAAAGAAGAAAGAAAGAAGAAAGAAAGAAGAAAGGAAGAAGAAAGAAAGAAAGAAGAAAGAAAGTAGAAAGAAAGACAGAAGTAAGAAAGAAAGAAGAAAGAAATAAGAAAGAAGAAAGAAAGAAGAAAGAAAGAAGAAAGAAAGAAGAAAGAAAGAAAGAGGAAAGAAGTAAGAAAGAAAGAAGAAAGAAAGAAGAAAGAAAGAAAGAAAGAAGAATGAAAGAAGAAGGAAAGAAGAAAGGAAGAAAGAAGAAAGTAAGAAGAAAGAAAGAAAGAAAGAAGGAAAGAAAAGAAAGAAAGAAAGAAGAAAGAAAGAAAGAAAGAAGAAAGAAAGAAGAAAGAAATAAGAAAGAAGAAAGAAAGAAGAAAGAAAGAAGAAAGGAAGAAGAAAGAAGTAAGAAAGAAAGAAGTAAGAAAGAAGTAAGAAAGAAGAAAGAAAGAAGAAAGAAAGAAGAAGGAAAGAAGAGAGAAAAATAAAGAGAGAAAGAAGAAAGAAAGAAAGAAAGAAGAAAGAAAGAAAGAAGAAAGAAAGAAAGAATTAAGAAAGAAGAAAGAATGAAGAAAGAAAGAAGAAAGAAAGAAGTAAGAAAGAAGTAAGAAAGAAGAAAGAAAGAAGAAAGAAAGAAGAAAGAAAGAAAGAAAGAAGAAATAAGAAACAAAGAGAGAAGAAAGAAAGAAGAAAGAAAGAAGTAAGAAAGGAAGAAGAAAGGAAGAAGAAAGAAAGAAGAAAGAAAGAAAGAAGAATGAAAGAAGAAAGAAAAAATAAAGAAAGAATAAAGAAAGAAAGAAGTAATAAAGAAGTAAGAAAGAGGATGGAAAGAAGAAAGAAGGAAAGAAAGAAGAAAGAAGAAAGAAATAAAGAAGAAAGAAAGAAAGAAAGAAGAAAGAAGAAAGAAAGAAAGAAAGAAGAAAGAAAGAATAAATAAAGAAAGAAGAAATAAAGATGTAAGAAAGAAGTAAGAAGCAAAGAAAGAAGAAAGAAAGAAGAAGAAAAGAAGAAAGAAAGAAGAAAGAAAGAAAGAAGATAGAAAGAAAGAAGAAAGAAAGAAGAAAGAAAGAAAGAATGAAAGAGGAAAGAAAGAATAAAGAATGAAAGAATAAAGAAGGAAGAAAGAAATAAGAAAGAAAGAAGAAAGAAAGAAGAAAGGAAGAAGAAAGAAAGAAGAAATAAAGAAGAAAGAAAGAAAGAATAATGAAAGAAGAAAGAAAGTAAGAAGAAAGAAAGAAGAAAGAAAGAAGAAAGAAATAAGGAAAGAAAAGAAAGAAAGAAAGAAAGAAGAATGAAAGAAAGAAAGAAGAAAGAAAGAAGTAAGAAAGAAGTAAGAAATAAGAAAGAAAGCAGAAAAGAAGAAGAAAGAAAGCAGAAAAGAAGAAGAAAGAAAGGAGGAAGAGATAAAGAAGAAAGAAAGAAGAAAGAAAGAAGAAAAAAAGTAGTAAGAAAGAAGTAAGAAACAAGTAAGAAAGAAGTAAGAAAGAAGAAAGAAAGAAGAAAGAAAGAAGAAGGAAAGAAGAGAGAAAAATAAAGAAAGAAGAAAGTAAGAAAGAAAGAAGAAAGAAAGGAAGAAGAGAAGAAAGAAAGAAAGAAGAAAGAAAGAAGAAAGAAAGAAAGAAGTAAGAGAGAAGAAAGAAAGAAGAAAGAAAGAAGAAAGGAAGAAGAAAGAAAAAAGGAAAAAAGAAGTAAAAAAGAAATAAGAAACAACTAAGAAAGAAGTAAGAAAGAAGAAAGAAAGAAGAAAGAAAGAAGGAAAGAAGAGAGAAAAATAAAGAAAGAAAGAAGAAAGAAAGAAAGAAGTAAGAAAGAAAGAAGAAAGAAACAAGAAAGAAGAAAGAAGGACGTAAGAAAGAAGAAAGAAACAAAGAAGAAAGAAAGAAAGAAGAAAGAAAGAAAGAAAGAAGAAAGAAAGAAAGAAGAAAGAAAGAAGAAAGAAAGAAAGAACAAAGAAAGAAGGTAGAAAAAAGGAAGAAAGAAGGAAGAAAGAAAGAAGAAAGAAAGAAGAAAGAAAGAAGAAATAAAGAAGAACGAAAGAAGAAAGAAAGAAAGAAGAAAGAAAGTAGAAAGAAAGAAAAAAGAAAGAAAGAAGAAATAAGAAAGAAGTAAGACGGAAAGAAAGAAGAAAGAAAGAAGAAAGAAGAAAGAAAGAAGAAAGAAAGAAGAAAGAAAGAAGTAAGTAAGAAAGAAAGAAAGAAAGAAAGAAAAAACAATGAAAAAAGGAAGAAGAAAGGAAGAAAGAAGAAAGAAAAAGGAAAGAAAGAAGAAAGAAAGAAGAAAGAAAGAAGAAAGAAAGAAGAAAGGAAGAAGAAAGAAAGAAAGAAGAAATAAAGCAGAAAGAAAGAAAGAAGAATGAAAGAAGAAAGAAAGAATAAAGAAAGAAAGAAGAAAGTAAGAAGAAAGAAAGAAGAAAGAAAGAAGGAAAGGAAAGAAAAGAAAGAAAGAAAGAAGAATGAAAGAAAGAAAGAAGAAAGAAAGAAGAAAGAAAGAAAGAAGAAGAAGAAAGAAAGAAGAAAAAAAGAAGAAAGAAAGGAGGAAGAAAGAAAGAAGAAAAACAGTAGTAAGAAAGAAGTAAGAAACGAGTAAGAAAGGGTAAGAAAGAAGAAAGAAAGAAGAAGGAATGAAGAGAGAAAAATAAAGAAAGAAAGAAGAAAGAAAGAAAGAAAGAAGAAAGAAAGAAAGAAGAAAGAAAGCAAGAAGTAAGAAAGAAGAAAGAAAGAAAGAAGTAAGAGAGAAGATAGAAAGAAGAAAGAAAGAAGAAAGGAAGAAGAAAGAAAGAAAGAATAATGAAAGAAGAAAGAAGGAAAAGAGAATGAAAGAAGAAAGAAAGAATAATGAAAGTAAGAAGAATGAAAGAAGAAACACAGAAGAAAAAAGAAGAAAGGAAGAAGAAAGAAAGAAAGAAAGAAAGAAAGAAAGAAGAAAGAAAGAAGAAAGGAAGAAGAAAGAAAAAAGAAAAAAAGAAGTAAAAAAGAAATAAGAAACAACTAAGAAAGAAGTAAGAAAGAAGAAAGAAAGAAGAAAGAAAGAAGGAAAGAAGAGAGAAATATAAAGAAAGAAAGAAGAAAGAAAGAAAGAAGTAAGAAAGAAAGAAGAAAGAAACTAAGAAGAAAGAAAGAAGAAAGAAAGAAGAAAGAAGGACGTAAGAAAGAAGAAAGAAAGAAGAAAGAAGAAAGAAAGAAAGAAGAAAGAAGAAAGAAAGAAAGAAAGAAAGAAGTAAGAAAGAAGAAAGAAAGAAGAAAGAAAGAAGAAAGAAAAAAGAAAAAAGAAAGAAAGAAAGAAGAAAGAAAAAAAAATAAAGAAGAAAGAAAGAAGAAAGAAAGGAAGAAGAAAGAAAGAAGAAAGAAAGAAGAAAGAAAGAAGAAAGAAAGAAGAAAGAAAAAAGAAAGAAAGAAAGAAGAAAGAAAGAAAGAATAAAGAAGAAAGAAAGAAGAAAGAAAGGAAGAAGAAAGAAAGAAGAAAGAAAGAAGAAAGAAAGAAAGAAAGAAAGAAGAAAGAAAGAAAGAAAAGAAAGAAGAAATAAAGAAAGAAAGAAGAAATAAGAAGAAAGAAAGAAGAAAGAAGTAAGAAAGAAAGAAGAAAGAAAGAAGAAAGAAAGAAAGAAGAATGAAAGAAGAAGGAAAGAAGAAAGAAAGAAGAAAGAAAGAAGAAAGAAGAAAGAAAGAAAGAAGAAAGAAAGAAAGAAGAAAGAAAGAAGAAAGAAAGAAGAAAGAAAGAAGAAAGAAAGAAGAAAGAAAGAAGAAAGAAAGAAGAAAGAAAGAAAGAAGAATGAAAGAAGAAGGAAAGAAGAAAGGAAGAAATAAGAAAGAAAGAAAGAAGAAAGAAAGAAAAAAGAAAGAAAAAAGAAAGGAAGAATAAAGAAAGAAGGAAGAAGGAAAGAAGAAAGAAAGAAGAAAGAAAGAATAGAGAAAGAAAGAAAGAAGAAAGAAAGAAGAAAGAAAGAAAGAAGAAAGAGAGAAGAAACAAAGAAGAAAGAAAGAAGAAAGAAAGAAGAAAGTAAGAAAGAAGTAAGAAAGAAGAAAGAAAGAAGAAAGAAAGAAGAATGAAAGAAGAAAGTAACACTAAAGTATGAAAGAATAAAGAAAGAAGAAAGAAGAAAGAAAGAAAGAAGAAAGAAAGAAGAAAGAAAGAAGGAAAGAAGAGAGAAAAATAAAGAAAGAAAGAAGAAAGAAAGAAAGAAGTAAGAAAGAAATTAGAAAGAAACTAAGAAGAAAAAAAGAAGAAAGAAAGAAGAAAGAAAGAAGAATGAAGGACGTAAGAAAGAAGAAAGAAAGAAGAAAGAAGAAAGAAAGAAAGAAGAAAGAAAAAAAAATAAAGAAGAAAGAAAGAAGAAAGAAAGGAAGAAGGAAGAAAGAAGAAAGAAAGAAGAAAGAAAAAAGAAAGAAAGAAAGAAGAAAGAAAGAATGAATAAAGAAGAAAGAAAGAAGAAAGAAAGGAAGAAGAAAGAAAGAAGAAAGAAAGAAGAAAGAAAGAAGAAAGAATGGAAGGAATAAAGAAAGAAAGAAAGAAAGAAAGAAAGAAACAAAAGAAAGAAGGAAGAAAGAAAGAAAGAAGAAATAAAGAAGAAAGAAAGAATTAAGAAAGAAGTAGGAAAGAAGTAAAAAAGAAGTAAGAAAGAAGTAAGAAAGAAATAAGAAGGAAAGAAGAAAGAAAGAAGAAAGAAAGAAGAAAGAAAGAAGAAAGAAAGAAGAAAGAAAGAAGAAAGAAAGAAGAAAGGAAGAAGAAAGAAAGAAAGAGGAAATAAGTAAGAAAGAAAGAAGAAAGAAAGAAGAAAGAAAGAAAGAAAGAAGAATGAAAGAAGAAGGAAAGAAGAAAGGAAGAAATAAGAAAGAAAGAAAGAAGAAAGAAAGAAGAAAGAAAGAAAAAAGAAGGAGAAAGAAAGAAGTAAGAAATAAGTAAGAAAGAATCAAGAAAGGAAGAAGAAAGAAAGAAAAAAAGAAGAAAGAAAGAAAAAAGAAAGAAAAAAAAAGGAAGAATAAAGAAAGAAGGAAGAAGGAAAGAAGAAAGAAAGAAGAAAGAAAGAATAGAGAAAGAAAGAAAGAAGAAAGAAAGAAGAAAGAAAGAAAGAAGAAAGAAAGAAGAAAGAAAGAAGAAAGAAAGAAGAAAGAAAGAAGAAAGAAAGAAAGAAGTAAGAAAGAAGAAAGAAAGAAGAAAGAAAGAAGAAAGAAAGAAGAATGAAAGAAGAAAGAAAGACTAAAGAATGAAAGAATAATGAAAGAAGAAAGAAAGAAGAAAGAAAGAAAGAAGAAAGAAAGAAGAAAGAAAGAAGAAAGAAGCAAAGAAGCAAGAAAGAAGAAAGAAAGAAAGAAAGAAGAATGAAAGAAGAAAGAAAGAAGAAAGAATGAAAGACTAAAGAAACAAGAAAGAAATAAGAAAGAAAGCAGAAAGAAAGAAGAAAGAAAGAAGAAAGGAAGAAGAAAGAAAGAACAAAGAAAGAAGAAAGAAAGAAAGAAGAAAGAAAGAAGAAAGAAAGAAGAATGAAAGAAAGAAGTAAGAAAGAAATTAGAAAGAAACTAAGAAGAAAAAAAGAAGAAAGAAAGAAGAAAGAAAGAAGAAAGAAGGACGTAAGAAAGAAGAAAGAAAGAAGAAAGAAGAAAGAAAGAAAGAAAGAAGAAAGAAGAAAGAAAGAAAGAAAGAAGTAAGAAAGAAGAAAGAAAGAAGAAAGAAAGAAGAAAGAAAAAAGAAAGAAAGAAAGAAGAAAGAAAAAAAAATAAAGAAGAAAGAAAGAAGAAAGAAAGGAAGAAGAAAGAAAGAAGAAAGAAAGAAGAAAGAAAGAAGAAAGAAAAAGAAAGAAAGAAAGAAGAAAGAAAGAAGAAAGAAAGATGAAAGAAAGAAGAAAGAAAGAAAGAAAGAAAGAAAGAAAGAAGAAAGAAAGAAAGAAAAGAAAGAAGGAATAAAGAAAGAAAGAAGAAATAAAGAAGAAAGAAAGAATTAAGAAAGAAGTAGGAAAGAAGTAAAAAAGAAGTAAGAAAGAAGTAAGAAAGAAATAAGAAGGAAAGAAGAAAGAAAGAAGAAAGAAAGAAGAAAGAAGAAAGAAAGAAAGAAGAAAGAAAGAAAGAAGAAACAAAGAAGAAACAAAGAAGAAAGAAAGAAGAAAGAAAGAAGAAAGAAGTAAGAAAGAAAGAAGAAAGAAAGAAGAAAGAAAGAAAGAAAGAAGAATGAAAGAAGAAGGAAAGAAGAAAGGAAGAAATAAGAAAGAAAGAAAGAAGAAAGAAAGAAGAAAGAAAGAAGAAAGAAAGAAAAAAGAAAGAAAAAAGAAAGGAAGAATAAAGAAAGAAGGAAGAAGGAAAGAAGAAAGAAAGAAGAAAGAAAGAATAGAGAAAGAAAGAAAGAAGAAAGAAAGAAGAAAGAAAGAAAGAAGAAAGAGAGAAGAAACAAAGAAGAAAGAAAGAAGAAAGAAAGAAGAAAGTAAGAAAGAAGTAAGAAAGAAGAAAGAAAGAAGAAAGAAAGAAGAATGAAAGAAGAAAGTAACACTAAAGTATGAAAGAATAAAGAAAGAAGAAAGAAGAAAGAAAGAAAGAAGAAAGAAAGAAGAAAGAAAGAAGGAAAGAAGAGAGAAAAATAAAGAAAGAAAGAAGAAAGAAAGAAAGAAGTAAGAAAGAAAGAAGAAAGAAACTAAGAAGAAAGAAAGAAGAAAGAAAGAAGAAAGAAAGAAGAAAGAAGGACGTAAGAAAGAAGAAAGAAAGAAGAAAGAAGAAAGAAAGAAGAAAGAAGAAAGAAAGAAAGAAAGAAAGAAGTAAGAAAGAAGAAAGAAAGAGGAAAGAAAGAAGAAAGGCAAAAGAAAAAAGAAAGAAAGAAAGAAGAAAGAAAAAAAATAAAGAAGAAAGAAAGAAGAAAGAAAGGAAGAAGAAAGAAAGAAGAAAGAAAGAAGAAAGAAAGAAGAAAGAAAAAAGAAAGAAAGAAAGAAGAAAGAAAGAAAGAATAAAGAAGAAAGAAAGAAGAAAGAAAAAAGAAAGAAAGAAAGAAGAAAGAAAGAAAGAATAAAGAAGAAAGAAAGAAGAAAGAAAGGAAGAAGAAAGAAAGAAGAAAGAAAGAAGAAAGAAAGAAGAAAGAAAGAAGAAAGATAGAAGAAAGAAAGAAGGAAGGAAGGAAGGAAGAAAGAAAGAAAGAAAGAAAGAAAGAAAGAAACAAAAGAAAGAAGGAAGAAAGAAAGAATTAAGAAAGAAGTAGGAAAGAAGTAAAAAAGAAGTAAGAAAGAAGTAAGAAAGAAATAAGAAGGAAAGAAGAAAGAAAGAAGAAAGAAAGAAGAAATTAGAAAGAAAGAAGAAATTAGAAAGAAAGAAAGAAGAGAGAAAGAAAGAAGAAACAAAGAAGAAAGAAAGAAGAAAGAAAGAAAGAAAGAAGTAAGAAAGAAAGAAAGAAGAAAGAAAGAAGAAAGAAAGAAGAAAGAAAGAAGAAAGAAAGAAGAAAGGAAGAAGAAAGAAAGAAGAAAGGAAGAAGAAAGAAAGAAGAAAGAAAGAAAGAGGAAAGAAGTAAGAAAGAAAGAAGAAAGAAAGAAGAAAGAAAGAAAGAAAGAAGAATGAAAGAAGAAGGAAAGAAGAAAGGAAGAAATAAGAAAGAAAGAAAGAAGAAAGAAAGAAGAAAGAAAGAAAAAAAAGAAAGGAGAATGAAAGAAGTAAGAAATAAGTAAGAGAGAATCAAGAAAGGAAGAAGAAAGAAAGAAAAAAAAGAAGAAAGAAAGAAAAAAGAAAGAAAAAAAAAAGGAAGAATAAAGAAAGAAGGAAGAAGGAAAGAAGAAAGAAAGAAGAAAGAAAGAATAGAGAAAGAAAGAAAGAAGAAAGAAAGAAGAAAGAAAGAAAGAAGAAACAAAGAAGAAAGAAAGAAGAAAGAAAGAAGAAAGAAAGAAAGAAGTAAGAAAGAAGAAAGAAAGAAGAAAGAAAGAAGAATGAAAGAAGAAAGAAAGACTAAAGAATGAAAGAATAATGAAAGAAGAAAGAAAGAAGAAAGAAAGAAAGAAGAAAGAAAGAAGAACGAAAGAAGAAAGAAAGAAAGAAGAAAGAAAGAAGAACGAAGAAGAAAGAAAGAAAGAAAGAAGAATGAAAGAAGAAAGAAAGAAGAAAGAATGAAAGACTAAAGAAACAAGAAAGAAATAAGAAAGAAAGCAGAAAGAAAGAAGAAAGAAAGAAGAAAGGAAGAAGAAAGAAAGAACAAAGAAAGAAGAATGAAAGAAAGAAGAATGAAAGAAGAAAGAAAGAAGAAACAAAGTAAGAAGAAAGAAAGAAGAAAGAAAGAGGAAAGAAGAAAGAAATAAGAAAGAAAGAAGTAAGAAAGAAGAAAGAAAGAAGAAAGAAAGAAGAAAGAAAGAAAGAAAAAGAACGAAGAAGGAAAGAAAGAAGAAAGAAAGAAAGAAGAAAGACAGAAGAAAGAAAGAAAGAAAGAAAGAAAGAAAGAAGAAAGAAAGAAAGAAAAAAGAAAGAAAAAAGAAAGAAAGAAGAAAGAAAGAAGAAATAAAGAGGTAAGAAAGAAGAAAGAAAGAAGTAAGAAAGAAGTAAGAAAGAAAGAAAGAAGTAAGAAAGAAGAAAGAAAGAAGAAAGAAAGAAGAAAGAAAGAAAAAAAGAAAGAGGAAAGAAAGAAAGAAGAAAGAGAGAAAGATGAAAGAAAGAAGGAAGAAAGAAGAAAGAAAGAAGTAAGAAGGAAGAATGAAAGAAGAAATAAAGAAGTATGAAAGAAGTAAGAAATAAGGAAGAACGAAGGAAGAAAGAGAGAAGAAATAAAGTAGAAAGAAAGAAGAAAGAAAGAAAGAAGAAATTAAGAAATAAGAAAGAAAGAAGAAAGAAAGAAGTAAGAAAGAAGTAAGAAGGAAAGAAAGAAGAAAGAAAGAAGAAAGAAAGAAGAAAGAAAGAAGAAAGAAGAAAGAAAGAAAGTAGAAAGAAGAAAGAAGAAAGAAAGGAGAAAGAAAGAAGAAAGGAAGAAAGAAGAAATAAAGAAGAAAGAAAGAAAGAAGAATGAAAGAAGAAAGAAAGAAGAAAGAAAGTAAGAAGAAAGAACAAAGAAAGAAGAAATAAAGAAGGAAAGAAAAGAAAGAAAGAAAGAAGAAGGAAAGAAAGAAAGAAAGAAGAAAGAAAGAAGTAAGAAAGAAAGAAAGAAAGAAGTAAGAAAGAAAGAAGAAAGAAGGAAGAAAGAAGAAAGAAAGAAGTAAGAAAGAAGTAAGAAAGAATAATAAAAAAAAGAAAAAAGAAAGAAAGAAGAAAGAAGAAAGAAAGAAGAAAGAAAGGAGAAAGAAAGAAGAAAGAAAGGAAGAAAGAAAGAAGAAAGAAAGAAGAAAGAAGAAAGAAGAAAGAAGTAAGTAGAAGGAAAGAAGAGAGTTGAAAGAAATAAGAAAGAAAGAAGTAGGAAAGAAGTAAGAAATAAAGAAGAAATGATGAAGAAATGAAGAAGAAAGGAAGAAAGAAGAAAGAAAGAACGAAGAAAGAAAGAAGAAAGAAAGAAAGAAAGAAGAAAGAAGAAAGAAAGAAGAAAGAAAGAAGAAAGAAAGAAAGAAAGAAGAAAGAAAGAAGAAAAAAGAAAGAAAGAAGAAAGAAAGGAAGAAGAAAGAAAGAAAGAAAGAAAGAAATAAGAAAGAAAGGAAGAAGAAAGAAAGAAAGAAGAAAGAAAGAAAGAAGTAAGAAAGAAGAAAGAAAGAAATAAAGAAGAGAGAAAGAAGAAAGAATGAAAGAAGAAAGAAAGAAAGAAGAAAGAAAGAAGAAAGAAAGAAAGAAGTAAGAAAGAAGAAAGAAAGAAGTAAGAAAGAGGTAAGAAAGAAAGAAGAAAGAAAGAAATAAAGAAGAAAGAAAGAAGAAAGAAAGAAGAAAGAAGAAAGAAAGAAGAAAGAAAGAAGAAAGAAAGAAGAAAGAAGAAAGAAAAAAGAAGAAAGAAAGAATAAAGGAAGAAGAAAGAAAGAAGGAAGAAGAAAGAAAGAAAGAAATAAGAAAGAAAGAAGAAAGAAAGAAGAAAGGAAGAAAGTAAGAAGAAGGGAAGAATAAAGGAAGAAGAAAGAATGAAGAAAGAAAGAAGAAAGAAAGAAAGAAAGAAGAAGAAAGAAATTAGTAAGAAGAAGGAAAGAAGAGAGATGAAAGAAAGAAGAAAGAAAGAACTAAGAAATAAAGAAGAAAGAAGAAGAAAGGATAAAGAAAGGAAGAAAAAAGAAAGAAAGAACGAAGAAAGAAAGAAAGAAAGAAAGAAGAAAGAAAGAAGAAAGAAGAAAGAAGAAAGAAGAAAGAAGAAAGAAGAAAGAAGAAAGAAGTAAGTAGAAGGAAAGAAGAGAGTTGAAAGAAAGAAGAAAGAAAGAAGTAGGAAAGAAGTAAGAAATAAAGAAGAAATGATGAAGAAATGAAGAAGAAAGGATGAAAGAAGAAAGAAAGAACGTAGAAAGAAAGAAAAGGTAAGTAGGAAGGAAGGAAGAAAGAAAGAAAGTAAGAAAGAAGAAAGAAAGAAAGAAGAAAGAAGGAAGAAAGAAAGAAGTTAGAAAAATTAAGAAAGAAGTAAGAAAGAAAGTAAGAAGAAAGAAAGAAACAAGGAAGAAAGAAAGAAGAAAGAAAGAAGAAAGAAGGAATTTAGAAAGAAGTAAGAAAGAAGTAAGAAAGAAGTAAGAAAGAAGAAAGAAAGAAGAAAGAAAGAAGAAAGAAAGAAGAAAGAAAGAAGAAAGAAAGAAGAAAGACAGAAGAAAAAAGAAAGAAGCAAGAAAGAAAGAAAGAAGAAAGAAAGAAGAAACAAAGAAATAAGAAAAAAAGAAGTAAGAAAGAAGTAAGAAAGAAAGAAGAAATAAAGAAGAAAGAAAGAATAAAGTAAGAAGAAAGGAAGAAGAAAGAAAGAAAGAATAAAGAAAGAAGAAAGAAAGAAGGAAGAAAAAAGGAAGAAAGAAGGAAGAAAGAAAGAAGAAAGAAAGACGAAAGAAAGAGGAAAGAAGTAAGAGAGAAAGAAGAAAGAAAGAAAGAAGAAAGAAAGAAAGAAGTAAGGAAGAAGAAAGAAAGAAAGAATAAAGAAAGAATAAAGAAAGAAGAATGAAAGAAGAAAGAAAGAGAAAGAAAGAAGAAAGAAAGAAGAAAGATAGAAGAAAGAAACGAAGGAAGAAACAAAGAAGAAAGAAAGAAGAAAGAAAGAAAGTATAAAGAAGAAAGAAAGAAGAAATAAAGGAAGAAGAAAGAAAGAAGAATGAAAGAAGAAAGAAAGAAAGAAAAGAAAGAAGTAAGAAAGAAAGAAAGAAGAAATAAAGAAGAAAGAAAGAATTAAGAAAGAAGTAAGAAAGAAGTAAGAAAGAAGTAAGAAAGAAGAAAGAAAGAAGAAGGAAAGAAGAAAGAAAGAAGAAGGAAAGAAGAGAGAAAGAAGAAAGAAAAAGAAAGAAAGAAGAAAGAAAGAAAGAAGAAAGGAAGAAAGAAAGAAGAAAGAAAGAAGAAAGAAAGAAAGAAGAAAGAAAGAAAGAAGAAAGAAAGAAGAAAGAAAGAAGAAAGAAAGAAGAAAGAAAGAAAGAAAGAAGAAAGAAAGAAAGAAGAAAGAAAGAAGAAAGAAAGAAGAAAGAAAGAAAGAAAGAAGAAAGAAAGAAAGAAAAGAAAGAAGGAAGAAAGAAAGAAAGAAGAAATAAAGAAGAAAGAAAGAATTAAGAAAGAAGTAAGAAAGAAGTAAAAAAGAAGTAAGAAAGAAGTTAGAAAGAAGAAAGAAAGAAGAAGGAAAGAAGAAAGAAACAAGAAAGAAGAAAGAAAGAAGAAAGAAAGAAAGAATAAAGAAGAAAGAAAGAAGAAAGAAAGCAGAATGAAAGAAAGAAAGAATAATGAAGAAAGAAAGAAGAAAGAAAGAATAAAGAAGAAAGAAAGAAGAAATAAAGTAGGAAGAAAGAAGGAAGAAAGAAAGAAAGAAGAATGAAAGAAGAAAGAAGAAGAAAGAAATAAAGAAGAAAGAAGAAAGAAAGAAAGAAGAAAGAAGAAGAAAGAAGAGAAGAAAGAAGAAAGAAAGAAGAAATAAAGAAGAAAGAAAGAAATAAAAAGAAAGAAAGAAGAAAGAAAGAAGAAAGAAAGAAGAAAGAAGAAGAAGGAAGAAAGAAAGAAGAAAGAAAGAAGAAATAAATAAGAACGAAAGAAGAAAGAAAGAAAGAAGAAAGAGAAAGTAGAAAGAAAGAAAGAAGAAAGAAAGAAGAAATAAGAAAGAAGGAAAAAAGAAAGAAAGAAGAAAGAAAGAAGAAAAAAGAAAGAAGGAAGAAAGAAAGAAAGAAGAAAGAAAGAAAGAATAAAGAAGAAAGAAAGAAGAAAGAAAGAAGAATGAAAGAAAGAAAGAATAAAGAAGAAAGAAAGAAGAAAGAAATAACGAAGAAAGAAAGAATAAAGAAGAAAGAAAGAAAGAAGGAAGGAAGAAAGAAGAAAGAAAGAAGAAAGAAGAAAGAAAAGAAAGAAGGAAGAAAGAAAGAAAGAAGAAATAAAGAAGAAAGAAAGAATTAAGGTAGAAGTAAGAAAGAAGTAAAAAGAAGTAAGAAAGAAGTAAGAAAGAAAGAAAGAAGAAAGAAGAAAGAAAGAAGAAATAAAGAAGAAGAGAAGAAGAAAGAAAGAAGAAGAAGAAAGAAAGAAAGAAGAAACAAAGAAGAAAGAAAGAAAGAAGAAAGAAAGAAGAAAGAAAGAAAGAAGAAAGAAGAAAGAAGAAGAAAGAAAGAAAGAAGAAAGAAAGAAAGAAAGAAGTAAGAAAGAAAGAAAGAAGAAACAAAGAAGAAAGAAAGAAAGAAGAAAGAAAGAAAGAAGAAAGAAAGAAGAATGAAAGAAGAAATAAAGAAGAAAAAATAAAGAAGAAAGAAAGAAGAAAGAAAGAAAAAAGAAAGAAAGAAAGAATAAAGAAGAAAGAAAGAAGAAAGAAAGAAGAAAGAAACAAGAAAGAAAGAAGGAAGGAAGGAAGGAAGAAAGAAAGAAAGAAAGAAAGAAAGAAAGAAAGAAGAAAGATTGAAAGAAAAGAAAGAAGGAAGAAAGAAAGAAAGAAGAAAAAAAGAAGAAAGAAAGAAGTAAGAAAGAAGTAAGAAAGAAGTAAAAAAGAAAGAAGAAAGAAAGACAGAAGAAAGAAAGAAGAGGGAAAGAAGAAAGAAAGAAGAAAGAAAGAAAGAATAAAGAAAAAAAGAAAGAAAGAAGAAAGAAAGAAAGAAGAAAGAAAGAAGAAAGAAAGAAGAAAGAAAGAAGAAAGAAAGAAAGAAGAAAGAAAGAAGTAAGAAAGAAAGAAGAAAGAAAGAATGAAGAAAGAAAGAAGATAGAAAGAAGAAAGAAAGAAGAAAGAAAGAAGAAAGAAGAAAGAAGAAAGAAGAAAGAAGAAAGAAAGAAGAAGAAAGAAGAAAGAAAGAAGGAAGAAAAAAGGAAGAAAGAAGAAAGAAAGAAAGAAGAAAGAAAGAAGAAAATAGAAAGAAGGAAGAAAGAAAGAAAGAGGAAAGAAAGAAGAAAGAAAGAAAAAAGAAAGAAAGAAAGAAAGAAAGAAAGAAAGAAAGAAAGAAAGAAAGAAGAAAGAAAGAAAGGAGAAAGAAAGAAAGAAGAAAGAAAGAAGAAAGTAAGAAGAAATTAAGAAGAAAGAAAGAAGAAAGAAGAAAGAAAGAAGGAAGATAGAAGAAAGAAAAACAAAGAAAGAAGAAAGAAGAAAGAAAGAAGAAATAAAGTAGGAAGAAAGAAAGAAGAAATAAGAAAGAAAGAAGAAAGAATGGAGGAAGAAAGAAAGAAGAAAGAAAGGAGGAAGAAAGAAAGAAGAAGAAAGAAGAAAGCAAGAAGAAAGAAAGAAGAAAGAAGAAAGAAAGAAAGAAGAAAGAAGAAAGAAGAAAGAAGAAAGAAGAAAGAAAGAAGAAAGAAAAAAGAAAGAAGAAAGAAAGAAGAAAGAAAGAAAGAAGTAAGAAGTAAAAAGAAAGAATTAAGGAGTAAGAAAGAAAGAAGTAAGGAGTAAGAAAGGAAGAAGAAAGAAGAAAGAAAGAAGAAAGAAAGAAGTAAGACAGAAGTAAGAAATAAGTAAGAAACAAAGAAGAAAGAAAGAAGAAAGAAAGAAGAAAGCAAGAAGAAAGAAAGAAGAAAGAAGAAAGAAAGAAAGAAGAAAGAAGAAAGAAAGAAGAAAGAAAAAAGAAAGAAGAAAGAAAGAAGAAAGAAAGAAGAAAGAAGAAAGAGAGAAGAAAGAAAGAGGAAAGAAAGAAGAAAGAAAGAAGAAAGAAAAAAGAAAAGAAGAATGAAAGAAGAAAGAAGGAAGAAAGAAAAAAGAAAGATAGAAGAAAGAAAGAATAAAGAAAGAAGAAAGAAAGAAGAAAGAAGAAAGAAAAAGGAAAGAAGAAAGAAAGAAAAAAGAAAGAAGAAAGAATGAAGAAAGAAAGAAGAAAGAAAGAAAGAAAGAAAGAAAGAATGAGAAAGAAAGAAGGAAGAAAGAGGAAAAAAGAATAAAGGAAGAAAAAAGTAAGAACAAAGAGAGAAAGAAGAAAGAAGAAAGAAAGAAGAAAGAAAGAAAGAACAAAGAAAGAAGAAAGAAAGAAAGAAGAAGAAAGAAGGAAGAAAGAAGAAAGTGGTAAGAAAGAAAGAAGAAAGAAGAGAGAAAGAAGAAAGAAGAAAGGAGAAAGAAGAAAGAAGAAAGAAAGAAGAAAGAAAGAAAGAAGAAAGAAGAAAGAAAGAAGTTAGAAAAAGAAAGAAAGAAAGAAGGAAGAAAGAAGAAAGAAGTAAGAAAGAAGTAAGAAAGAAGTAAGAAAGAAGAAAGAAAGAAGTAAGAAAGAAGAAAGAAAGAGGAAAGAATGAATAAAGACAGAAGAAAGAATGTATAAAGAAAGAACAAAGAAAGAAGGAAGTAAGAAGAAAGAAAAAAGAAAGAAAAAAAGAAGAAAGAAGAAAGAAAGAAAGAAGTAAGGAGTAAGAAAGAAAGAAGAAAGAAAAAGAAAGAAGAAAGAAAGTAGAGAGAATAAAGAAATGAGAATAAAACAAGAAAGAAAGAAGAAAGAAAGAAAGAAAGAAAGAAAGAAAGAAAGAAAGAAAGAAAGAAAAAAAGAAGAAAGAAAGAAAGAAAGAAAAAAGAAAGAAGATAGAAAAATGAAAGAAGAAAGAAAGAAGATAGAAGGAAGAAAGAACAAAGAAAGAAGAAATAAAGAAGTATGAAACAAGTAAGATAGAAGTAAGAAATATGTAAGAAAGAAAGAAGAAAGAGAGAAGAAAGAAAGAAAGAAGAAAGGATTAAGAAAGAAGAAAGAAAGAAGAAAGAAAGAAGAAAGAGAAGAAAGAAAGAAAGAAAGAAAGAAGAAAGAAAGAAGAGAGAAATTAGAAAGAAAGAAGAAAGAAAGAAAGGAGAAAGAAGAAAGAAAAAAAGAAAGAAAGAAGATAAAAAGAAGAATGAAAGAAAGAAATTAAGAAGAAAGAAAGAAAGAAGAAAGAAAAAGAATTAAAGAAGAAAGAAGTAAGAAAAAAGTAAGAAAGAAAGAAGAAAGAAAGGAGAAAGAAAGAAGAAAGAAAGAAGAAAGAAAGAAATAACAAAGAAGAAGTAAGAAAGAATTAAGAAAGAAGGAAGAAAGAAAGAAGAAAGAAAGAAGAAAGAAGAAAGAGAGTAGAAAGAAGAAATAAAGAAGAAAGAAATAAGAAAGAAAGAAGAAAGAAGAAGAAAGAAAGAAGAAAGAAAGGAGAAAGAAAGAAGAGAAAATTAAGAAAGAAAGAAGAAAGAAAGAAGAAAGAAAGGAAGAAGAAAGAAAGAAGAAAGAAAGAAGAAAGAAAGAAGAATGAAAGAAAGAAATTAAGAAGAAAGAAAGAAGGAAGAAAGAAGAATGAAAAAAAAAATTAAGAAGAAAGAAAGAAGAAAGAAAGAAAGAAGAGAGAAAGAAGGAACAAAGAAAGAAGAAAGAAAGAAGAAAGAAAGAAGAAAGAAAGAAGAAAGAAAGAAGAAAGAAAGAAGAAACAAAGAAGAAACAAAGAAGAAAGAAGAAAGAAAGAGGAAAGAAGTAAGAGAGAAAGAAGAAAGAAAGAAAGAAGAAAGAAAGAAAAAAAAAGTAGAAACAAAGAAAGAAAGAAGAAAGAAAGAAAGAAGAAAGAACAAAGAAAGAAGAAAGAAAGAAGAATGAAAGAAAGAAATTAAGAAGGAAGAAAGAAGAATGAAAGAAAGAAATTAAGAAGAAAGAAAGAAGAAAGAAGGAAGAAAGAAAGAAGAAAGAAAGAATAAGAAAGAATGAAGAAAGAAAGAAAGAAGAAATAAAGAAGAAATAAAGAAGAAAGAAAGAACAAAGAAAGAAGAAAGAAAGAAGAAAGAAGAAAGAAAGAAAGAAGAAAGAAAGAAAGAAGAAAGAAAGAAGAAAGAAAGAAAGAAGAAAGAAGAAAGAAGAAAGAAAGAAGAAAGAAAGAAAGAAGAAAGAAAGAAAGAAGAAAGAAAGAAAGAAAGAAGAAAGAAAGAAGAAAGAAAGAAGAAAGAAAGAATTAAAAAGAAGTAAGAAAGAAGGAAGAAAGAAGGAAGAAAGAAAAAAGAAAAAAAGAAGAAAGAAAGAAAGAAAGAAGAAAGAAAGAAGAAAATAGAAAGAAAGAAGAAAGAAAGAATGAAGAAAGAAAGAAGAAAGAAAGAAAGAAGAAAGAAAGAAGAAAGAAAGAAGAAAGAAAGAAGAAAGAAAGAAGAAAGAAAGAATTAAGAAAGAAGAAAGAAAGAAGTTAGAAAGAAGAAAGAGAGAAAGAAGAAAGAAGAAAGAAAGAAAGAAAGAAGAAAGAAAGAAAGAAAGAAAGAAGAAAGAATGGAGAAAGAATGAAGAAAGATTGAACAAAGAAATAAAGAAGAAAGAAAGAAGAAAGAAAGAAGAAAGAATGAAGAAAGAATGAAGAAAGAATGAACAAAGAAATAAAGAAGAAAGAAAGAAGAAAGAAAGAAGAAAGAATGAAGAAAGAATGAACAAAGAATGAACAAAGAAATAAAGAAGAAAGAAAGAAGAAAGAAAGAAGAAAGAAAGAAGAAAGAAAGAAAGAAGAAAGAAAGCAGAAAAATGAAAGGAAGAAGAAAGAAAGACGAAAGAAAGAAATAAGAAAGAAAGGAAGAAGAAAGAAAGAAAGAAGAAAGAAAGAAGAAAGAAAGAACTAAGAAAGAAGTAAGAAAGAAGAAAGAAAGAAATATAGAAGAAAGAAAGAAGAAAGAAAGAAAGAAGAAAGAAAGAAGTTAGAAAGAGGTAAGAAAGAAAGAAGAAAGAAAGAAATAAAGAAGAAAGAAAGAACAAAGAAAGAAGAAAGAAAGAAGAAAGAAGAAAGAAGAAAGAAACAAGACAGAAGTTAGAAAGAAAGAAGAAACAAATAAGAAAGAAGAAAGAAAGAAGAAAGAAAGAAGTAAGAAAGAAGTAAGAAAATAGTACTAAAGAAAGAAAAAAGAAAGAAAGAAGAAAGAAAAAAGAAAGAAAGAAGACAGAAAGAAGAAAGTGAGAAAGAAAGAAAGAAGAAAGAAAGAAGAAAGAAGAAAGAAAGAAAGAAGAAAGAAAGAAGAAAGAAAGAAGAAAGAAAGAAGAAGGAAGAAAGAAAGAAGAAAGAAATAAGAAAGAAAGAAGAAAGAAAGAAGAAAGAAAGAAAAAAGAAAGAAAGAAAGAAGTAAGAAGAAGGAAAGAAGAGAGATGAAAGAAAGGAGAAAGAAAGAAGTAAGAAAGAAGTAAGAAATAAATAAGAAAGGATGAAGAAAGGAAGAAGAAAGGAAGAAAGAAAAAAGAGAGAACGAAGAAAGAGAGAAGAAAGAAAGAAGAAAGAAAGAAAGAAGAAAGAAGAAAGAAAGAAGGAAAAAGAAAGAAAGAAAAAAGTAAGCAAGAAAGAAGAAAGTAAGAAGAAAGAAAGAATAAAAATTAAGGAAGAAAGAAATAAGAAAGAAAGACAGAAGAAAGAAAGAAAGAAGAAAGGAAGAAGAAAGAAAGAAGAAAGAAAGAGGAAAGAAAGAAGAAAGAAAGAAGAAAGAAAGAAGAAAGAAAGAAAGAAAGAAAGATGAAAGAAAAAAAAGAAGAAAGGAAGAAGAAAGAAAGAAGAAAGAAGAATGAAAGAAACAAATTAAGAAGAAAGAAAGAAAGTAGAAAGAAAGAAGTATTAAAGAAGAAAGAACTAAGAAAAAAGTAAGAAAGAAAGAAGAAAGAAAGAAGAAACAAAGCAGAAAGAATGAATGAAAGAAGAAAGAGAGAAAGAAGAAAGAAAGAAGAAAGAGAGAAAGAAGAAAGAGTGAAAGAAAAAAGAAAGAAAGAAGAAAGAAGAAAGAAGGAAGAAAGAAAGAAGTAAGAAAGAAAGAAGTAAGAAGTAAGAAAGAAAGAAGTTAGTTGTAAGAAAGAAGTAAGAAAGAAGAAAGAAAGAAGAAAGAAAGAAAGAAGAAAGAAAGAAGAAAGAAAGAAGAAAGAAAGAAGAAAGAAAGAAGAAAGAAAGAAAGAAGAAAGGAAGAAGAAAGAAAGAAGAATGAAAGAAAGATATTAAGAAGAAAGAAAGAAAGAAGAAAGAAAGAAGAAAGAAAGAAGAAAGAAAGAAGTAAGAAAGAATGAAGAAAAAAGAAGAAAGAAGGAAGAAAGAAAGAAGAAAGGAGAAAGAAAGAAGAAAGAAAGAAGAAAGAGAGAAGAAAAAAGAAAGAAAGAAGATAGAAAGAAAGAAGAAAGAAAGAAGAAACAAAGAAATAAGAAAGAAAGAAAGAAGAAAGAAAGAAAGAAGAAAGAAAGAAGAAAGAAAAGTAAGAAAGAAGTAAGAAAGAAAGAAGAAAGAAAGAAGAAAGAAAAAATAAGAAAGAAAGAAGAAAGAAAGAAGAATGAAAGAAAGAAGAAAGAAAGAAGAAAGAAAGAAGGAAGAAAAAAGGAAGAAAGAAGGAAGAAAGAAAGAAAAAAGAAAGAAGAAAGAAAGAAGAAAGAAAGAAGAAATAAAGAAGAAAGAAAGAAATAAGAAAGAAGTAAGAAAGAAGTAAAAAAGAAGTAAGAAAGAAGTAAGAAAGAAGAAAGAAAGAAGAAAGAAAGAAGAAAGAAAGAAGAAAGAAGAAAGAAAGAAAGAAGAAAGAAAGAAAGAAGAAAGAAAGAAAGAAGAAAGAAAGAATGAAAGAAGAAAGAAAGAAAGAAGAAACAAAGAAGAAAGAAAGAAATAAGAAAGAAAGAAAGAAGAAAGAAAGAAAGAAGAAAGAAAGAAGAAAGAAAGAATTAAGAAAGAAGTAAGAAAGTAGGAAGAAAGAAGGAAGAAAGAAGGAAGAAAGAAAGAAAGAAGAAAGAAAGAATAAAATAGAAAGAAGAAAGAAAGAAAGAAGAAAGAAAGAAGAAATATAGAAGAAAGAAGGAAGAAAAAAAGAAGAAAGAAAGAAGAAAGAAGAAAGAAAGACAGAAGAAAGAAAGAAGAAAGGAAGAAGAAAGAAAGAAGATAGAGAAAGAATAAAGAAAGAAAGAAGAAAGAAATAAGAAAGAAAGAAGAAAGAAATAAGAAATAAAGAAGAAAGAAAGAAGAAAGGAAGAAGAAAGGAAGAAGAAAGAAAGAAGAAAGAAAGAAGAAAGAAACAAGAAAGGAAGAAGAAAGGAAGAAAGAAGAAAGAAAGAACGAAGAAATAAAGAAGAAAGAAAGAAGAAAGAAAGAAAGAAGAAAGAAGAAAGAATAAAGAAGAAAGGAAGAACAAAGAAAGAAGTAGGAAAGTAGAAAGAAAGAAGAAAGAAAAAAGAAAGAGAGAAGAAAGAAAGAAGAAAGAAAGAAGAAAGAAAGAAGGTAGAAAGAAGAAAGAAAGAAGAAAGAAAGAGGAAAGAAAGAGGAAATAATTAAGAGAGAAAGAAAGAAGAAAGAAAGAAGAAAGAAAGAAGAAAGAAAGAAGAAAGAAAGAAGAAAGAATGAAGAAAGAAAGAAGAAAGAAAGAAGAAGGAAAGTAGGAAGGAAGGAAGAAAAAAAGAAAGAAAGAAGAAAGAAAGAAAGAAAAGAAAGAAGGAAGAAAGAAAGAAAGAAGAAAGAAATAAGAAAGAAAGAAGAAAGAAGAAAGAAAAAAGAAAGAAATAAGAAAGAAAGAAAGAAGAAAGAAAGAAGTAAGGAAGAAGAAAGGAAGAAGAAAGAAAGAAGAAAGAAAGACGAAAGAAAGAAAGAAGAGAGAATGAAGGAACAAAGAAAGAAGAAAGAAAGAAGTAAGAAAGAAGTAAGAAATAAAGAAGAAAAGATGTAGAAAGGAAGAAGAAAGGAAGAAAGAAGAAAGAAAGAACGAAGAAAGAAAGAAGAAAGAAAGAAGAAAGAAAGAAAGAAGAAAGAAGAAAGAAGAAAGAAGAAAGGAAGAACAAAAAAAGAAGTAGGAAAGTAGAAAGAAAGAAGAAAGAAAAAAGAAAGAGAGAAGAAAGAAAGAAGAAAGAAAGAAGAAAGAAGAAAGAAAGAAGAAAGAAAGAAGAAAGAATGAAGAAAGAAAGAAGAAAGAAAGAAGAAGGAAAGTAGGAAGGAAGGAAGAAAGAAAGAAAGAAAGAAGAAAGAAAGAAAGAAAAGAAAGAAGGAAGAAAGAAAGAAAGAAGAAAGAAATAAGAAAGAAAGAAGAAAGAAGAAAGAAAAAAGAAAGAAAGAAGAAAGAAAGAAAGAAGAAAGAAAGAAGAAAGAAAGAAGTAAGAAAGAAGTAAGAAAGAAAGAAGAAAGAAGAAAGAAGAATGAAAGAAAGAAGAAAGAAAGAAGAAAGAAAGAAGGAAGAAAAAAGGAAGAAAGAAGGAAGAAAGAAAGAAGAAAGAAAGAAGAAAGAAAGAAGAAAGAAAGAAGAAATAAAGAAGAACGAAAGAAAGAAGAAAGAAAGTAGAAAAAAGAAAAAAGGAAGAAAGAAAGAAAGAAGAAAGAAAGAAGAAAGAAAGAAGAAAGAAAGAAGAAAGAAAGAGGAAAGAAGTAAGAGAGAAAGAAGAAAGAAAGAAAGAAGAAAGAAAGAAAGAAAGAAGTAAGGAAGACGAAAGAAAGAAAGAATAAAGATAGAAGAAAGAAAGAAGAAAGAAAGAAGAAAGAAAGAATAAAGAAGAAAGAAAGAAGAAAGAAAGGAAGAAGAAAGAAAGAAGAAAGAAAAAAGAAAGAAAAAAGGAAGGAAGTAAGAAAGAAAGAAAGAAAGAGACAAAGAAAGAAGAAAGAAAGAAAGAAAAGAAAAAAGAAAGAAAGAAAGAAAGAAAGAAAGAAGAAAGAAAGAAGAAAAAAGAAAGAAAGAAGAAAGAAAGAAGAAGAAGTAAAGAAGAAAGAAAGAAATAAGAAAGAAAGAAGAATGAAAGAAAGAAGAAAGAAAGAAAGAAGAAAGAAAGAATAAAGAAAGAAAGAAGAAAGAAAGAAGAAATAAAGAAGTAAGAAAGAAAGAAGAAAGAAAGAAGAATGAAAGAAAGAAGAAAGAAAGAAAGAAGAAAGAAAGAATAAAGAAAGAAAGAAGAAAGAAAGAAGAAAGAAAGAAGGAAGAAAAAAGGAAGAAAGAAGGAAGAAAGAAAGAAGAAAGAAAGAAGAAAGAAAGAAGAAATAAAGAAGAACGAAAGAAGAAAGAAAGAAAGAAGAAAGAAAGAAGAAAGAAAGAAAGAAAGAAAGAAAGAAGAAAGAAAGAAAGAAAAGAAAGAAGGAAGAAAGAAAGAAGAAAGACAAGAAAGAAAGAAAGAAAGAAAGAAGAAAGAAAGAAGAAAGAATGAAGAAAGAAAGAACAAAGAAAGGAAGAAAGAGAGAAAAAAAGCATATAGAAAGAAAGATGAAAGAAAGAAGAAAGAAAGAAAGAAGAAAGAAAGAAGAAACAAAGAAGTAATAAAGAAGTAAGAAAGAAAGAAGTAAGAAAGAAGAAAGAAAGAAGAAAGAAAGAATGAGGAAAGAAAGAAAGAAGAAAGAAGAAAGAAAGAAGAAACAAAGAAGAAAGAAAGAAGAAACAAAGAAGAAAGAAATAAATAAGAAATAAAGAAAGAAGAAAGAAAGAAAGAAGGTAGAAAGAAGAAAGAAAGAATAAAGAAAGAAGAAAGAAGAAAGAAAGAAGGAAGAAAGAAAAAAGAAATAAAGAAAGAAGAAAGAAAGAAATAAGGTAGAAAGAAGAAAGAAAGAAAGAAGACAGACAGTAGAAAGAAAGAAAGAAGAAAGAAAGAAGAAAGAAAGAATGAAGAAAGAAAGAAAGAAAGAAAAAATAAAGGAGAAAGAAAGAAGAAAGATAGAAGAAAGAAAAAGAAAGAAAGAAGAAAGAAAGAAAGAAGAAAGAAAGAATGAAGAAAGAAAGAAGAAAGAAAGAATGAAGAAAGAAAGAAGAAAGAATGAAGAAAGAAAGAAGAAAGAAAGAATGAAGAAAGAAAGAAGAAAGAATGAAGAAAGAAAGAAGAAAGAAAGAAGAAAGAATGAAGAAAGAAAGAAGAAAGAAAGAAATAAGAAATAAAGAAAGAAGAAAGAAAGAAGAAGGTAGAAATAAAGAAAGAAAGAAGACTGACAGTAGAAAGAAAGAAAGAAGAAAGAAAGAAGAAAGAAAGAAAGAAAGAAGAAAGAAAGAATGAAGAAAGAAAGAAGAAAGAAAGAAAAAATAAAGGAGAAAGAAAGAAGAAAGATAGAAGAAAGAAAAAGAAAGAAAGAAAAAAGAAAGAAAGAAGAAAGAAGAAAGAAAGAAGAAAGAAAGTAAGAAGAAGGAAAGAAATAAGAAAGAAAGAATAAAGAAGAAAGAAAGAAGAAAGAAAGAAGAAAGAAAGTAGGAAGAAAGAAAGAAGAAAGAAAGAAAGAATAAAGAAGAAAGAAAGAAGAAAGAAAGAACGAAGAAAGAAAGAAAAAATAAGAAATAAAGAAGAAAGAAATGAGGAAGAAAGAAAGAAGAAAGAAAGAAAGAAGAAAGAAAGCAAGAAGAAAGAAAGAAGAAAGAAGAAAGAAAGAAAGAAGAAAGAAGAAAGAAAGAAAGAAGAAAGAAGAAAGAAAGAAGAAAGAAAAAAGAAAGAAGAAAGAAGGAAGAATGAAGAAAGAAAGAAAGAAGAAAGAAGAAAGAGAGAAGAAAGAGAGAAGAAAGAAAGAAGAAAGAAAGAAGAAAGAAAGACAGAAGGAAGAAGAAAAGAAGAATGAAAGAAGAAAGAAGGAAGAAAGAAAGAAAAAGCAAGAAGAAAGAAAGAAGAAAGAAGAAAGAAGAAAGAAGAAAGAAAGAAGAAAGAAAGAAAGAAGAAAGAAGAAAGAAGAAAGAAAGAAGATAGAAAAAGAAAGAAAGAAAGAAAGAAGAAAGAAGAAAGAAGATAGAAGAAATAAAGAAGAAAGAAAGAAGGAAGAAAGAAGAAGAAAGGAAGAAGAAAGGAAGAATAAAGAAAGAAAGAAGAAAGAATAAAGAAAGAAGAACGAAAGGGAGAAGAAAGGAAGAAGAAAGGAAGAAAAAAGGAAGAATAAAGAAAGAAAGAAAGAAAGAAGAAAGAAAGAAGTAAGAAAGAAGTAAGAAAGAAAGAAGAAAGAAAGAAGAATGAAAGAAGAAAGAAAGAAAGAAGAAAGAGAGAAAGAAGAAAGAAGAAAAGAAGAAAGAAGAAAGAAAGAATTAAGAAAGAAAGAAGAAAGAAGTAAGAAAGAAAGAAGAAAGATGTAAGAAAGAAAGAAGAAAGAAAGAAGAAAGGGAGAAGAAAGGAAGAAGAAAGGAAGAAGAAAGTAAGAATAAAGAAAGGAGAAAGAAAGAAGAAAGAAAGTAGAATAAAAGAAAAAAGAAAGAAAGAAGAAGGAAATAAGAAAGAAGTAAGAAAGAAAGAAGTAAGAAAGAAAGAAGAAAGAAGAAAGAAAGAAGAAAGAAAGAAAGAAGAAAGAAAAAAGAAAGAAAGAAGAAAGAAGAAAAATAAAGAAAGAAGTAAGAAAGAAGAAAGAAAGAAGAAAGAAAGAAGAAAGAAAGAAGAAAGAAAGAAGAAAGAAAGGAGAAAGAAAGAAGAAAGAAAGAATAAAGAAGGAAGAAAGAAAGAAGAAAGAAAGAAGAAAGAAGAAAGAAATAAGAAAGAAGTAAGAAAGAAAGAAGTAAGAAAGAAAGAAGAAAGAAAGAAAGAAGAAAGAAAAAAGAAAGAAGAATGAAAGAAGTCAGAAAGAAACAAGAAAGAAGGAAGGAAGAAAGAAGAAATAAAGAAGAAAGAAAGAGGAAAGAAAGAATGAAGAAAGAAAGAAGAAAGAAAGAAGAAAGAAAGAAGAAAGAAAGAAAGAATAAAGAAAGAAGAAAGAAAGAATGAAGAAAGAAAGAAGAAAGAAAGAAGAAAGTAATAACAAAGAAGTAAGAAAGAAAGAAGTAAGAAAGAAAGAAGAAGGAAAGAAGAAAGAAGAAAGAAAGAAGAAAGAAAGAAGTAAGAAAGAAGTAAAAAAGAAGAAGGAACAAGTAAGAAACAAGTAAGAAAGAAGTAGGAAAGAAAACAGAAAGAAAGACGAAAGAAAGAGGAAAGAAAGAAGAAAGAAAGAAGAAAGAAATTAGAAATAAAGAAAGAAGAAAGAAAGAAAGAAGAAAGAAGTAAGAAAGAAGTAAGAAAGAAGTAAGAAAGAAGAAAGAAAGAAGAAAGAAGTAAGAGAGAAATAAGAAAGAAAGAAGAAAGAAAGAAAGAAAGAAAGAAGAAACAAAGAAGAAAGAAAGGATAAAAGAAGAAAGAAAGAATGAAAGAAGAAAGAAAAAAGAAAGAAGGAAGAAAGATGAAAGAAAGAAGAAAGAAAGAAGAAAGAAAGAAGTAAGAAAGAAGTAAGAATAAGGTAAGAAAGAAGAAAGGAAGAAGAAAGGAAGATTAAAGAAAGAAGAAAGAGAGAAGACAGAAAGAAGAAAAAAGAAAGAAAGAAGAAAGAAAGAAGAAAGAAAGGAGAAAGAAAGAAAGAAGAAAGAAGAAAGAAAGAAGAAAGAAAAAAGAAAGGAAGAAGAAAGGAAGAAGAAAGGAAGAATAAAGAAAGAAGAAAGAAAGAAGAAAGAAAGAAAGAAGAAAGAAAGAAAGAAGAAACAAAGAAGAAACAAAGAAGAAAGAAAGAAGAAAGAAAGAAGAAAGAAGTAAGAAAGAAAGAAGAAAGAAAGAAGAAAGAAAGAAAGAAAGAAGAATGAAAGAAGAAGGAAAGAAGAAAGGAAGAAATAAGAAAGAAAGAAAGAAGAAAGAAAGAAGAAAGAAAGAAGAAAGAAAGAAAAAAGAAAGAAAAAAGAAAGGAAGAATAAAGAAAGAAGGAAGAAGGAAAGAAGAAAGAAAGAAGAAAGAAAGAATAGAGAAAGAAAGAAAGAAGAAAGAAAGAAGAAAGAAAGAAAGAAGAAAGAGAGAAGAAACAAAGAAGAAAGAAAGAAGAAAGAAAGAAGAACGTAAGAAAGAAGTAAGAAAGAAGAAAGAAAGAAGAAAGAAAGAAGAATGAAAGAAGAAAGTAACACTAAAGTATGAAAGAATAAAGAAAGAAGAAAGAAGAAAGAAAGAAAGAAGAAAGAAAGAAGAAAGAAAGAAGGAAAGAAGAGAGAAAAATAAAGAAAGAAAGAAGAAAGAAAGAAAGAAGTAAGAAAGAAAGAAGAAAGAAACTAAGAAGAAAGAAAGAAGAAAGAAAGAAGAAAGAAAGAAGAAAGAAAGAAGAAAGAAGGACGTAAGAAAGAAGAAAGAAAGAAGAAAGAAGAAAGAAAGAAAGAAAGAAGAAAGAAGAAAGAAAGAAAGAAAGAAAGAAGTAAGAAAGAAGAAAGAAAGAAGAAAGAAAGAAGAAAGAAAAAAGAAAAAAGAAAGAAAGAAAGAAGAAAGAAAAAAAAATAAAGAAGAAAGAAAGAAGAAAGAAAGGAAGAAGAAAGAAAGAAGAAAGAAAGAAGAAAAAAAAAGAAAGAAAAAAGAAAGAAAGAAAGAAGAAAGAAAGAAAGAATAAAGAAGAAAGAAAGAAGAAAGAAAGGAAGAAGAAAGAAAGAAGAAAGAAAGAAGAAAGAAAGAAGAAAGAAAGAAAGAGAGAAAGAAAGAAAGAAAGAAGAAAGAAAGAAAGAAAAGAAAGAAGGAAGAAAGAAAGAAAGAAGAAATAAAGAAGAAAGAAAGAATTAAGAAAGAAGTAGGAAAGAAGTAAAAAAGAAGTAAGAAAGAAGTAAGAAAGAAAGAAGTAATAAAGAAAGAAGAAAGAAGAAAGAAAGAAGAAATAAGGCAGTAAGAAAAAAGTAAGAAAGAAAGAAGAAAGAAAGAAAGAAATAAGAAAGAAAGAAGAAAGAAATAAGAAAGAAAGAAAGAAGAAAGAAAGAATAAAAATGAAGGAAGAAAGAAATAAGAAAGAAAGAAGAAAGAAAGAATAAAAATGAAGAAAGAAAGAAGAAAGAAGAAAGAAAGAAGAAAGAAGAAGCAAGAAAGAATAAAGAAAGAAGAAAGAAAGAAGAAAGAAAGAAGAAAGGAAGAAGAAAGGAAGAATAAAGAAAGAAGAAAGAAAGTAAAAGGAAAGAAGTAAGAAAGACGTAAGAAAGAAGGAAGAAAGAAAGAAGAATGAAAGAAGAAAGAAATAAAGAATAAAGAAAGAAGAAAGAGAGAAGAAAGAAAGAAGAAAGAAGAAAGAAATAAGAAAGAAGTAAGAAAGAAAGAAGTAAGAAGAAAGAAGAATGAAAGAAGAAAGAAGAAGGAAAGAAGAAAGAAGAAGGAAAGAAGAAAGAAAGAAGAAAGAAGGAAAGAAAGAAGAAAGAAAGAAGAAAGAAAGAAGAAAGAAAGAAAGAAAGAAGAAAGAAGAAAGAAGAAAGAAGAAAGAAAGAAGAAAGAAGAAAGAACAAAGAAAGAATGAAGAAAGAAACGAAGAAGAAATAAAAAGAAAGAAATAAGTAAGAAAGAAGTAAGAAAGAATTAAGAAAGAAAGAAGAACGAAAGAAGAATGAAAGAATTAAGAAAGAAAGAAGAAAGAAAGAAGAAAGAAGAAAGAAAGAAGAAAGAAATAAGAAAGAAAGAAGAAAGAAAGAAAGAAAAAGCAAGCAGAAAGAAAGAAGAAAGAAAAAAGAAAGGAGAAAGAAGAACGAAGGAAGAAAGAAGAAAGAAGAAAGAAGAAAGAGAGAAAGAAGAAAGAAAGAAAGAAGAAAGAAAGAAGAAAGAAAAAAGAAAGAAAGAAGAATGAAAGAAGAAAGAAAGAATAAAGAATGAAGAAAGAAAGAAAGAAGAAAGAAAGAAAGAAGAAAGAAAGAAAGAAGAAAGAAAGAAAGAAGAAAGAAAGAAGAAAGAAAGAAAGAAGAAAGGAAGAATGAAGAGAGAAAGAAAGAAGAGAGAAAGAAAGAAGAAAGAAAGAAGAAAGAAAGAAGAAAGAAGTAAGAAAGAAAGAAGAAAGAAGAAAGAAAGAAGAAAGAAAGAAAGAAGAAAGAAAGAGGAAAGAAAGAAGACAGAAAGAAAGAAGGAAGAAAGCAGAAAGAAAGAAGAAAGAAAGAAAGAAGAAAGAAAGCAGAAATAAAGAGGAAAGAAAGAAGAAAGAAGAAAGAAAGAAGAAAGAAAGAAGAAAGAAGTAAGAAAGAAAGAAGAAAGAAAGAAAGAAGAAAGCAGAAAGAAAGAAGAATGAAAGAAAGAAGAAAGAAAGCAGAAAGAGGAAATAAAGAAGAAAGAAAGAAGAATGAAAGAAGAAAGACAGAAGAAAGAAAGAAGAAAGAAAGAAAGAAGAAAGAAAGAAAGAAGAAAGAAAGCAGAAAGAAAGAAGAAAGAAAGAAGAAAGAAGAAAGAAAGAAGAAAGAAAGAATAAAGTAAGAATGAAGAAAGAAAGAAAGAAAAGAAAGAATGAAGAAAGAAAGAAAGAAGAAACAATGAAAGAAAGAAGAAAGAAAGAAGAAGGTATTAACAAAGAAGTAAGAAAGAAGTAAGAATGAAAAAGGAAGGAAAGAAGAAAGAAAGAAAGGAGAAAGAAAGAAGAAAGAAAGAATAAAGAAAGAATATAGAAAGAAAGAAGAAAGAAAGAAGAAAGAAAGAAAGAAAGAAGAAAGGAAGAAAGAAGAAAGAAAGAAGAAAGAAAGAAGAAAGAAGTAAGAAAGAAAGAAGAAAGAAAGAAAGAAGAGAGAAAGAAGAAAGAAAGAAAGAGGAAAGAAAGTAGAAAGAAAGAAGAAAGAGAGAAAGTAGAAATAAAGAAGAAAGAAAGACGAAAGAAAGAAGAAAGAGAGAAGAAAGAAAGAAAGAAGAAAGAAAGAAGAAAGAAAGAACGAAGAAAGAAGAAAGAAAGAAGTAAGAAAAAAGAAGTAAGAAGTAAGAAAGAAAGAAGAAAGAAAGAAAGAAGAAAGAAAGAAAAAAGAAAAAAAAAAGAAAGAAGAAAGAAAGAAGTAATAAAGAAGTAACAAAGAATTAAAAACAAGTAAGAAAGAAGTAAGAAAGCAGTAAGAAAGAAAGAAGAAAGAAAGAAGAAAAAAGAAGGAAGAAAGAAAGGAAGAAGAAAGAAAGAAAAGAAGAAAGAAAGAAGAAAGAAAGAAGAAATAAAGAAGAAAGAAAGAAGAAAGAAAGAAAGAAAGAAGAAAGAAAGAAGGAAGAAATTGAGAAGAAAGAAAGAAGGAAGAAAGAAGTAAGAAAGAAAGAAATTAAGAAGAAAGAAAGAAAGATGAAAGAAAGAAGAATTAAAGAAGAAAGAAGTTATAAAGAAGCAAGAAAGAAGAAAGAAAGAAGAATGAAAGAAGAAAGAAAGGAGAAAGAAAAAGAAAGAAAGAAAGAAGAAAGAAAGAAAGAAGAGAGAAAGAAGTAAGAAAGAAAGAAGAAAGAAAGAAGAATGAAAGAAGAAAGAAAGGCTGAAGAAAGAAAGAAGAATGAAAGAAGAAAGGAAGAAGAAAGAAAGAGGAAAGAAAAAAGAAAGAAAGAAGAAAGAAATAAGAAAGAAATAAGAAAGAAGTAAGAAAGAAGTAAGAAAGAAAGATATAAGAAAGAAAGAAGAAAGTATAAAGAAAGAAGAAAGAAATAAGAAAGAATAAAGAAATAAGAGAGAAGTAAGAAAGAAAGAAGTAAGAAAGAAAGAAGAAAGAAAGAAGAAAGAAAGAGGACAGAAATAAAGAAGAAAGAAAGCAGAAATAAAGAAGAAATAAAGAAAGAAGAAAGAAAGCAGAAAGAAAGCAGAAAGAAGAAAGAAAGAAGAAAGAAAGAATGAAGAAAGAAAGAAATAAAGAAGAAAGAAAGAACAAAGAAAGAAGATAGAATGAAGTAAGAAAGAAGAAGGAAAGAAGAAAGAAAGAAAAAAGAAAGAAAAAAGAAAGGAAAAAGTAAGAAAGAAGAAAGAAAGAAGAAAGAAAGAAAGAAGAAAGAAGAAAGAAGAAAGAAGAAAGAAGAAAGAAGAAAGAAGAAAGAAGAAAGAAAAAAGAAAGAAGGAAGAAAGAAAGGAAGAAGAAAGAAAGAAGAAAGAAAGAAGGAAGAAATTAAGAAGAAAGAAAGAAGGAAGAAAGGAGAATGAAAGAGAGAAATTAAGAAGAAAGAAAGAAGAAATAAAGAAGAAAGAATGAAGAAAAAAGAAGGAAGAAAGAAAGGAAGAAGAAAGAAAGAAAGAAGAAAGAAAGAATAAAGAAAGAAGAAAGAAAGAAAAAAGAAAGAAGAAAGAAAGAAGTTAGAAAGAAGTAACAAAGAAGTAAGAAAGAAGAAAGAAAGAAGAAAGAAAGAAAGAAAAAGAGAAAGAAGATAGAAAGAAGAAAGAAGGAAGAAAGTAAGAGAGAAGAAAGAAAGAAGAAAGAAAGAAGAAACAAAGAAGAAAGAAAGAATGAAAGATGAAAGAAAGAAGATAGAAGGAAGAAAGAAGAAAAAGAAGAAAGAAAGAAGTAAGAAAGAATGTAGAAAGAAAGAACAAAGAAAGAAGAAAGAAAGAAGAAAGAAAGAAATAAGTTGTAAGAAAAAAGTAAGAAAGAAAAAAGAAAGAAATAAGAAAGAAAGGAAGAAGAAAGAAAGAAGAAAGAAAGAAGAAAGAAAGAGGAAAGAAAGAACAAAGAAGGAAAGAAGAAAGAAAGAAAGAAGAAAGAAGGAATTAAGAAAGAAGAAAGAACGAAAGAAAGAAAGAAAGAAAGAAAGAAAGAAGAAAGAAAGAAAGAAGAAGGAAAGAAAGAAGAAGGAAAGAAAGAAGAAAGAAAGTAGAGAGAAAGAAGAAAGAAAGAAGAAAGAAAGAAGGAAGAAAGAAGGAAGAAAGAAGAAAGAAAGAAAGAAGAAAGAAAGAAGAAAGAAAGAAAAAAGGAAAAAAAGAAAGAAATAAGAAAGAAGAAAGAAAGAAAGAAAAAAGAAAGAAGAAAAAATGGAGAAAGAAAGAAAGAAAGAAAGAAGAAAGAAAGGAGAAAGAAAGAAAGAAAGATAGAAAGAAGAAAGAAAGATGTAAGAAAGAAGTAAGCAAGAAGTAAGCAAGAAGTAAGAAAGAAGAAAAAAAGAAGAAAGAAAGGAGAAAGAAAGAAAGAAAGGAGAAAATAGAAAGAAAGAAGAAAGAAAGAAGAAAGATGAAAGAAAGGAGAAAGAAAGGAGAAAGAAGAAAGAAGTAAGAAAGAAAGAAAGAAGAAAGAAAAAAGAAAGAAGAAAGAAGAAATAAAGATGAAAGTAAGAAGAAAGAAAGAAGAAAGTAAGAAAGAAGAAAGAAAGAGGAAAGAAAGAAGAAGAAAGAAAGAAGAAAGAAAGCAAAAGAAAGAAGAAAGAAAGAAGACAGAAGGAAGAAAGAAAGAAGAAAGAAAGAAGAAAGCAAGTAAGAAGAAAAAATTATGCAAGAAAGAAGAAAGAAAGAAGAATGGAAGAAGAAAGAAAGAAAGATGAAAGATAGAAAGAAGAAAAAAGGAAGAAAGAAAAATAAAGAAAGAATAAAGAAGAAAGAAGAAAGTAAGAAGAAAGAAAGAAGAAAGAGAGAAGAAAGAAAGAAAGAAAGAAGAAAGAAGGAAGAAAGAAAGAAGAAAGAAAGAAGAAAGAAAGAAAGAAGAAAGAATGAAAGAAGAAAGAATGAAAGAAGAAAGAAAGAAGGAAGAAAGAAGGAAGAAAGAAAGAAGAAAGAAAGAATTTAGAAATAAGTAAAAAAGAAGATAGAAAGAAGAAAAAAAGAAGTAAGAAAGAAGTAAGAAAGAAGTAAGAAAGAAGAAAGAAAGAAGAAAGTAAGAAGAAAGAGAGAAGAAAGAAAGAAAGAAGAAAGAAAGAAGAAAGAAGAAAGGAAGAAAGAAGAAAGAAAGAAAGAAGAAAGAAAGAAGAAAGAAAGAAAGAAGAAAGAAAGAAAGAAGAAAGAAAGAAAGAAAGAAAGAAAGAAAGAAAGAAAGAAAGAAAGAAAGAAAGAAAGAAAGAAAGAAGTAAGAGAGAAGAAAGAAAGAAAGAAGAAAGAAAGAAGAAAGAAGAAAGGAAGAAAGAAGAAAGAAACGAAGAAGAAGGAAAGAAGAAAGAAAGAAAGAAGAAAGAAAGAAAGAAGAAAGAAAGAAAGAAGAAAGAAATAAAGAAAGAAGAAAGAAAGAAAGAAGAAAGAAAGAAAGAAAGAAGAAAGAAAGAAAGAAGAAAGAAAGAAAGAATAGAGAAAGAAGAAAGAAGAAAGAAAGGAAGAAGAAAGAAAGAAAGAAAAAAGAAAGAAAGAAAGAAAGAAAGAAGAAAGAAAGAACAAAGAAAGAACAAAGAAAGAACAAAGAAAGAAGAAAGAAAGAAGAAAGAAAGAAGAAAGAAAGAAAGAAAGAAGAAAGAAAGAAGTAAGAGAGAAGTAATAAAGAAAGAAGAAAGAAAGAAGAAAGAAAGAAGAAAGAAAGAAGAAAGAAAGAAGAAAGAAAGAAGAAAGGAAGAAGAAAGGAAGAAGAAAGGAAAAGAAAGCAAGAAGAAAGAAAGAAGAAAGAAAGAAAAAAGAAAGAAGTAAGAAAGAAGTAAGAAAGAAGTAAGAAAGAGGTAAGAAAGAAAGAAGAAAGAAAGAAGAAAGAGAGGAGAAAGAAAGAAGAAAGAAAGAAAGAAAAAGAAGAAAGAAAGAAGAAATAAGAAAGAAAGAAGAAAGAAAGAAGAAAGAAAGAAGAAAGAAGCTAGAAAGAAGAAATAATTAAGAAAGAAATAAGAAAGAAAGAAGAAAGAAAGAAGAAAGATAGAAATAAGGAAGAAGTAAGAAAGAAGTAATAAAGAAAAAAGAAAGAAAAAAGAAGAAAGAAAGAAGAAAGAACGAAGAAAGAAAGAAGAAAGAAAGAAGAAAGAAAGAAAGAAGAAAGAAGAAAGAAAGAAGAAAGAAAGAAGACAGAAAGAAAGAAGAATGAAAGCAGAAAGTAAGAAGAAAGAAAGAAGAAAGAAAGAAAGAAGAAAGAAAGAAAGAAGAAAGAATGAAAAAAGAAAGAAAGAAGAAATAAAGAAATAATAAAGAAAGGAGAAAGAAAGCAGAAAGAATGAAGAAAGAAAGAAGAAAGAAAGAAAGAAGAAAGAAAGAAGAAAGAAAGAAGAAAGAAAGAAAGAAGAAAGGAAGAATGAAGAAAGAAAGAATGAAGAAAGAATAAAGAAGAAAAAAAAAGAAGAAAGATAGAAGTAAGAAAGAAGAAAGAAAGAAAGGAAGAAGAAAGAAAAAAGAAAGAAGAAAGAAAGAAAGAAGAAAGAAAGAATAAAGAAAGAAATAAGAAAGAAAAAAATAAAGAAAAAAGAAAGAAGTTAGAATGTAGTAACAAACAAGTAAGAAAGAAGAAAGAAAGAAAGAAAGAGAGAAAGAAGATAGAAGAAAGAAAGAAGAAAGAAAGAGAGAAGGAAGAAAGAAGAAAGAAAGAAGAAACAAAGAAGAAAGAAAGAGTGAAAGAAGAAAGAAAGAAGAAAGAAGGAAGAAAGAAAGAAGAAAGAAGTAAGAAAGAATTAAGAAAGAAGTAAGAAAGAAAGAAAGAAAGAAGAAAGAAGTAAGAAAGAAGTAAGAAACAAGTAAGAAAAAGTAAGAAAGAAGTAAGAAAGAAATAAGAAAGAAGAAAGAAAGACGAAAGAAAGAAAGAAGAAAGAAAGAAGAAAGAAGAAAGAAAGAACAAAGAGAAAAAGAAGAAAGAAAAAAGAAAGAAAGAGAGAAGAAAAAGGAAGAAAGAAGAAAGAAAGAAGACAGAAAGAAAGAAGAAAGAAAGAAAGAAGAAAGAAAGAAGAAAGAAAGAAAGAAGAAAGAAAGAAGAAAAAAGGAAGAAGAAATAAAGAAGAAGGAAAGAAGAAAGAAAGAAGAAAGAAAGAAAGAAAGAAAGAAAGAAACAAGATAGAAAGAAGAAAGAAAGAAGAAAGAAAGAAAGAAGAAAGAAAGAAGAAACAAAGAAGAAAGAAAGAATGAAAGAAGAAAGAAAGAGGAAAGAAGGAAGAAAGAAGAAAGAAAGAAGAAAGAAAGAAGAAAGAATGAAGTAAGAAAGAAGTAAGAAAGAAAGAAGAAAGAAAGAAGAAAGAAAGAAGAAAGAAAGAAGAAAGAAAGAAGAAAGAAAGAAGAAAGAAAGAAGAAAGAAAGAAGAAAGAAAGAAGAAAGAAAGAAGAAAGAAAGAAAGAAGAAAGAAGAAAGAAAGAAGAAAGATGAAAGAAAGAAGAAATAAAGAAGAATGAAGAAGAAATTAAGTAGAAAGAAAGAAAGAAGAAAAAGGAGAAAGAAAGAAGAAAGAAGTAAGAAAGAAAGAAGAAAGAAATAAGAAGGAATGAAAGAAGAAAGAAAGAAGAAAGAAAGAAGAGAGAATAAAGAGAGAAGAATGAAAGAAAGAAGAAAGAAAGAAGAAAGAAAGAGGAATGAAAGAAGAATGAAGAATAAATTAAGAAGAAAGAAAGAAGAAAGAAAGAAGAACGAAAGTAGAAAGAAGAAAGAAAGAAAGAAGAGAGAAAGAAGGAAGAAAGGAAGAAGAAAGAAGAAAAAGAATGAAGAAAGAAAAGAAGAAAGAAAGAAAGAAAGAAGAAAGAAAGAAGAAAGAAAGAAGAAAGAAAGAAGAAAGAAAGAAGAAAGAAGAAGAAAGAAAGAAGAAAGAAAGCAGAAAGAAATAAGTAAGAAAGAAAGAAGAAAGCAAGGAGAAAGAAAGAAGAAAGAAAGAAGAAAGAAGTAAAAAAGAAAGAAGAAAGAAAGAAGAAAGAAAGCAGAAGAAAGAAGAAAAAAGAAAGAAAGAAAGAAGAGAGAAAGAAGGAAGAAAGGAAGAAGAAAGAAAGAAGAAAGAAAGAATGAAGAAAGAAACGAAGAAGAAAGAAAGAGGAAAGAAAGAAGAAAGAAAGAAGAAAGAAAGAAGAAAGAAAGAAGAAAGAAAGAAGAAAGAAAGAAGATAGAAAAAAGAAAGAAAGAAGAAAGAAAGAAAGAAGAAGAAAGAAGAAAGAAAAAAAGAAGAAAGAAAGAAGAAAAAAGGAAGAAGAAATAAAGAAGAAGGAAAGAAGAAAGAAAGAAGAAAGAAAGAAAGAAAGAAACAAGATAGAAAGAAGAAAGAAAGAAGAAAAAAGAAAGAAGAAAGAAAGAAGAAAGAAAGAAGAAAGAAAGAATGAAAGAAGAAAGAAAGAGGAAAGAAGGAAGAAAGAAGAAAGAAAGAAGAAAGAAAGAAGAAAGAAAGAAGAAAGAAAGAAGAAAGAATGAAGTAAGTAAGAAGTAAGAAAGAAGTAAGAAAGAAAGAAGAAACAAAGAAGAAACAAAGAAAAAGAAAGAATGAAAGAAGAAAGAAAGAGGAAAGAAGGAAGAAAGAAGAAAGAAAGAAGAAAGAAAGAAGAAAGAAAGAAGAAAAAATGAAGTAAGAAAGAAGTAAGAAAGAAGTAAGAAAGGAAGAAGAAAGAAAGAAGAAAGAAAGAAGAAAGCAAGGAGAAAGAAAGAAGACAGAAAGAAGAAAGAAAGAAGAAAGAAAGAAGAAAGAAGTAAGAAAGAAAGAAGAAAGAAAGAAAGAAGAAAGAAAGAAGAAAGAAAGAAGAAAGAAAGAAGAAAGAAAGAAGAAAGAAAGAAGAAAGAAGAAATAAAGAAGAAAGAAGAAAGAAGAAAGAGAGAAGAAAGAAACAAATAAGAAAGAAAGAAGAAAGAAAGAAGAATGAAGAAAGAAATTAAGTAGAAAGAAGAAAGAAGAAAAAAGGAGAAAGAAAGAAGAAAGAAGTAAGAAAGAAAGAAGAAAGAAAGAAGAGAGAATAAAGAGAGAAGAATGAAAGAAAGTAGGAAGAAAGAAGAAAGAAAGAGGAATGAAAGAAGAATGAAGAATAAATTAAGAAGAAATAAAGGAGAAAGAAAGAAGAAAGAAAGAAGAAAGAAAGAGAAAGAAGGAAGAAAGGAAGAAGAAAGGAAGAAGAAAGCAAGAAGAAAGCAAGAAGAAAGCAAGAAGAAAGCAAGAAGAAAGCAAGAAGAAAGCAAGAAGAAGCAAGAAGATAGAAAGAAGATAGAAAGAAGAAAGAAAGAAGAAAGAAAGAAGAAAGAAAGAAGAAAGAAAGAAAGAAAAAGAAGAAAGAAAGAAGAAATAAGAAAGAAAGAAGAAGGAAAGAAGAAAGAAAGAAGAAAGAAGCTAGAAAGAAGAAATAATTAAGAAGAATGAAGAAAGAAAGAAGAAAGAAAGAAAGAAGAAAGATAGAAATAAGGAAGAAGTAAGAAAAGAAGTAATAAAGAAAGAAGAAAGAAAAAAGAGGAAAGAAAGAAGAAAGAAAGAAGACAGAAAGAAAGAATAAAGAAAGGAGAAAGAAAGCAGAAAGAAAGAAGAAAGAAGAAAGAAAGAAGAAAGAAAGAAGAAAGAAAGGAGAAAGAAAGAAAAAGAAGTAAGAAAGAAAGAAGAAAGAAAGAATAAAGAAAGAAGAAAGAAAGAAAGAAGAAAGAAAGAAGAAAGAAAGAAAGAAGAAGGAAGAATGAAGAAAGAAAGAATGAAGAAAGAATAAAGAAGAAAGAAAGAAAGAAGAAAGAAAGAAGAAAGAAAGAAAAAGAAAGAAGTAACAAAGAAGTAAGAAACAAGTAAGAATGAAAGTAGAAAGAAAGATGAAAGAACGAAGAAAGAAGAAAGAAAGAAGGAAGAAAGAAAGGAAGAAGAAAGATATAAAGAAAGAAGAAAGAAAGAATAAAGAAAGAAAAAGAAATAAAAAAATAAAGAAGTTAGAATGTAGTAACAAAGAAGTAAGAAAGAGAAAGAAACAAGAAAGAAAGAAAGAAAGAGAGAAAGAAGATAGAAGAAAGAAAGAAAAAAGAAAGAGAGAAGGAAGAAAGAAGAAAGAAAGAAGAAACAAAGAAGAAGAAAGAGTGAAAGAGAAAGAAAGAAGAAAGAAGGAAGAAAGAAGTAAGAAAGAATTAAGAAAGAAGTAAGAAAGAAAGAAAGAAAGAAGAAAGAAGTAAGAAAGAAGTAAGAAACAAGTAGGAATAAGTAAGAAAGAAGTAAGAAAGAAATAAGAAAGAAAGAAGAAAGAAAGAACAAAGAAAAAAAGAAGAAAAAAAAAGAAGAAAGAAAGAACAAAGAAAAAAAGAAGAAAAAAAAAAAAAGAAAGAGAGAAGAAAGAAGTAAGAAAGAGAGAAGAAAGAAAGAAGAAAGAAGTAAGAAAGAAAGAAGAAAGAAAGAAGAAAGAAAGAAGAAAGAAAGAAAGAAGAAAGAAAGAAGAAAGAAAGAAGAAAGAAAGAAGAAAGAAAGAAGAAAGAAAGAAGAACGAAAGTAGAAAGAAGAAGAAAGGAAGACGAAAAAAGAATGAAGATAGAAAGAAGAAAGAAAGAAGAAACAAAGAAGAAAGAAAGAATGAAAGAAGAAAGAAAGAGGAAAGAAGGAAGAAAGAAGAAAGAAAGAAGAAAGAAAGAAGAAAGAAAGAAGAAAGAAAGAAGAAAGAAAGAAGAAAGAAGAAGAAAGAAAGAAGAAAGAAAGAAGAAAGAAAGAAGAAAGAAAGAAGAAAGAAGTAAGAAAGAAAGAAAGAAGAACGAAAGTAGAAAGAAGAACGAAAGAAAGAAGAGTGAAAGAAGGAAGAAAGGAAGAAGAAAGAAAGAAGAAAAAAGAATGAAGAAAGAAACGAAGAAGAAAGAAAGAAGAAAGAAAGAAGTAAGAAAGAAGTAAGAAATAAGTAAGAAAGAAGTAAGAAAGAAAGAAGAAAGAAAGAAGAAAGAAAGAAAGGAGATAGAAAGAAGAAAGAAAGAAGAAAGAAAGAAGAAAGAAAAAAAAGAAAGAAAGAAAGAAAGAAACAAGATAGAAAGAAGAAAGAAAGAAAGAAGAAAGAAAGAAGAAACAAAGAAGAAAGAAAGAATGAAAGAAGAAGAAAGAGGAAAGAAGGAAGAAAGAAGAAAGAAAGAAGAAAGAAAGAAGAAAGAATGAAGAAAGAAAGAAGAAGAAGAAAGAAAGAAGAAAGAAGAAAGAAAGAAGAAAGAAGAAAGAAGAAGAAAGAAAGAAGAAAGAAGAAAGAAAGAAGAAAGAAAGAAGAAATAAAGAAGAAAGAAGAAAGAAGAAAGAGAGAAGAAAGAAAGAAATAAGAAAGAAAGAAGAAAGAAAGAAGAAAGAAAGAAGAAAGAAAGAAGAATGAAGAAAGAAATTAAGTAGAAAGAAAGAAAGAAGAAAAAAGGAGAAAAAAGAAGAAAGAAGTAAGATAGAAAGAAGAAAGAAAGAAGAGGGAATGAAAGAAGAAAAGAAAGAAGAAAGAAAGAAGAGAGAATAAAGAGAGAAGAATGAAAGAAGAAAGAAAGAAGAAAGAATGAGGAATGAAAGAAGAATGAAGAAAAAATTAAGAAGTAAGAAAGAAGAAAGAAAGAAGAACGAAAGTAGAAAGAAGAAAGAAAGAAAGAAGAGAGAAAGAAGGAAGAAAGGAAGAAGAAAGAAAGAAGAAAAAAGAATGAAGAAAGAAAGAAGAAAGAAAGAAAGAAGAAAGAAAGAAGAAAGAAAGAAGAAAGAAGAAAGAAAGAAGAAAGAAAGAAGAAAGAAAGAAGAAAGAAAGAAGAAAGAAAGAAGAAAGAAAGCAGAAAGAATAAGTAAGAAAGAAAGAAGAAAGCAAGGAGAAAGAAAGAAGAAAGAAAGAAGAAAGAAGTAAAAAAGAAAGAAGAAAGAAAGAAGAAAGAAAGCAGAAAGAAAGAAGAAATAAGAAAGCAAGAAAGAAGAGAGAAAGAAGGAAGAAAGGAAGAAGAAAGAAAGAAGAAAGAAAGAATGAAGAAAGAAACGAAGAAGAAAGAAAGAAGAAAGAGAGAAGAAAGAAAGAAGAAAGAAAGAAGAAAGAAGAAAGAAGAAAGAGAGAAGAAAGAAAGATATAAGAAAGAAAGAAGAAAGAAAGAAGAAAGAAAGAAGAATGAAGAAAGAAATTAAGTAGAAAGAAAGAAAGAAGAAAAAAGGAGAAAGAAAAAAGAAAGTAGTAAGAAAGAAAGAAGAAAGAAAGAAGAAGGAATGAAAAAAGCAAGAAGAAGAAAGAAAGAAGAAAGAAAGAAAGAAGATAGAAAAAAGAAAGAAAGAAGAAAGAAAGAAAGAAGAAGAAAGAAGAAAGAAAAAAAGAAGAAAGAAAGAAGAAAAAAGGAAGAAGAAATAAAGAAGAAGGAAAGAAGAAAGAAAGAAGAAAGAAAGAAGAAAGAAAGAAAGAAAGAAAGAAAGAAACAAGATAGAAAGAAGAAAGAAAGAAGAAAAAAGAAAGAAGAAAGAAAGAAGAAACAAAGAAGAAAAAAAAGAATGAAAGAAGAAAGAAAGAGGAAAAAGGAAGAAAGAAGAAAGAAAGAGAAAGAAGAAGAAAGAAAGCAGAAAGAATGAAGTAAGGAAGAAGTAAGAAAGAAAGAAGAAAGAAAGAAGAAAGAAAGAAGAAAGAAAGAAGAAAGCAAGGAGAAAGAAAGAAGATAGAAAGAAGAAAGAAAGAAGAAAGAAAGAAGAAAGAAAGAAGAAAGAAAGAAGAAAGAACAAAGAAATAAAGAAGAAAGAAGAAAGAGAGAAGAAGGAAAGAAATAAGAAAGAAAGAAGAAAGAAAGAATAAAGAAAGAAGAAAGAAAGAAGAAATAAAGAAGAATGAAGAAAGAAATTAAGTAGAAAGAAAGAAAGAAGAAAAAAGGAGAAAGAAAGAAGAAAGAAGTAAGAAAGAAGAAGAAAGAAAGAAGAAGGAATGAAAGAAGAAAGAAAGAAGAAAGATAGAGAGAGAATAAAGAGAGAAGAATGAAAGAAAGAAGAAAGAAAGAAGAAAGAAAGAGGAATGAAAGAAGAATGAAGAATAAATTAAGAAGAAAGAAAGAAGAAAGAAAGAAGAACGAAAGTAGAAAGAAGAAAGAAAGAAAGAAGAGAGAAAGAAGGAAGAAAGGAAGAAGAAAGAAGAATAAAGAATGAAGAAAGAAAGAAGAAAGAAAGAAAGAAAGAAGAAAGAAAGAAGAAAGAAAGAGAAAGAAAGAAGAAAGAAAGAAGAAAGAAAGAAGAAAGAAAGCAGAAAGAAATAAGTAAGAAGAAAGAAGAAAGCAAGGAGAAAGAAAGAAGAAAGAAAGAAGAAAGAAGTAAAAAAGAAAGAAGAAAGAAAGAAGAAAGAAAGCAGAAAGAAAGAAGAAAGAAAGAAAAGAAAGAGAGAGAAAGAAGGAAGAAAGGAAGAGAAAGAAAGAAGAAAGAAAGAATGAAGAAAGAAACGAAGAAGAAAGAAAGAGGAAAGAAAGAGAAAGAAAGAAGAAAGAAAGAAAGAAGATAGAAAAAAGAAAGAAAGAAGAAAGAAAGAAAGAAGAAAGAAAGAAGAAAGAAAAAAAGAGAAAGAAAGAAGAAAAAAGGAAGAAGAATAAAGAAGAAGGAAAGAAGAAAGAAAGAAGAAAGAAAGAAAGAAAGAAACAAGATAGAAAGAAGAAAGAAAGAAGAAAAAAAGAAAGAAGAAAGAAAGAAGAAAGAAAGAAGAAGAAAGAATGAAAGAAGAAAGAAAGAGGAAAGAAGGAAGAAAGAAGAAAGAAAGAAGAAAGAAAGAAGAAAGAAAGAAGAAAGAAGAAGAAAGAATGAAGTAAGTAAGAAGTAAGAAAGAAGTAAGAAAGAAAGAAGAAACAAGAAGAAACAAAGAAAAAGAAAGAATGAAAGAAGAAAGAAAGAGGAAAGAAGGAAGAAAGAAGAAAGAAAGAAGAAAGAAAGAAGAAAGAAAGAAGAAAAAATGAAGTAAGAAAGAAGTAAGAAAGAAGTAAGAAGGAAGAAGAAAGAAAGAAGAAGAAAGAAGAAAGCAAGGAGAAAGAAAGAAGACAGAAAGAAGAAAGAAAGAAGAAAGAAAGAAGAAAGAAGTAAGAAAGAAAGAAGAAAGAAAGAAAGAAGAAAGAAAGAAGAAAGAAAGAAGAAAGAAAGAAGAAAGAAAGAAGAAAGAAAGAAGAAAGAAGAAATAAGAAGAAAGAAGAAAGAAGAAAGAGAGAAGAAAGAAACAAATAAGAAAGAAAGAAGAAAGAAAGAAGAATGAAGAAAGAAATTAAGTAGAAAGAAAGAAAGAAGAAAAAAGGAGAAAGAAAGAAGAAAGAAGTAAGAAAGAAAGAAGAAGAAAGAAGAGAGAATAAAGAGAGAAGAATGAAAGAAAGTAGGAAGAAAGAAGAAAGAAAAGAGGAATGAAAGAAGAATGAAGAATAAATTAAGAGAAATAAAGGAGAAAGAAAGAAGAAAGAAAGAAGAAAGAAAGAAGAAAGAAGGAAGAAAGGAAGAAGAAAGGAAGAAGAAAGCAAGAAGAAAGCAAGAAGAAAGCAAGAAGAAAGCAAGAAGAAAGCAAGAAGAAAGCAAGAAGAAAGAAAGAAGATAGAAAGAAGATAGAAAGAAGAAAGAAAGAAGAAAGAAAGAAGAAAGAAAGAAGAAAGAAAGAAAGAAAAAGAAGAAAGAAAGAAGAAATAAGAAAGAAAGAAGAAGGAAAGAAGAAAGAAAGAAGAAAGAAGCTAGAAAGAAGAAATAATTAAGAAAGAATGAAGAAAGAAAGAAGAAAGAAAGAAAGAAGAAAGATAGAAATAAGGAAGAAGTAAGAAAGAAGTAATAAAGAAAGAAGAAAGAAAAAAGAGGAAAGAAAGAAGAAAGAAAGAAGACAGAAAGAAAGAATAAAGAAAGGAGAAAGAAAGCAGAAAGAAAGAAGAAAGAAGAAAGAAAGAAGAAAGAAAGAAGAAAGAAAGGAGAAAGAAAGAAAAAGAAGTAAGAAAGAAAGAAGAAAGAAAGAATAAAGAAAGAAGAAAGAAAGAAAGAAGAAAGAAAGAAGAAAGAAAGAAAGAAGAAAGGAAGAATGAAGAAAGAAAGAATGAAGAAAGAATAAAGAAGAAAGAAAGAAAGAAGAAAGAAAGAAGAAAGGAAAGAAAAAGAAAGAAGTAACAAAGAAGTAAGAAAACAAGTAAGAATGAAAGTAGAAAGAAAGATGAAAGACGAAGAAAGAAGAAAGGAAAGAAGGAAGAAAGAAAGGAAGAAGAAAGATATAAAGAAAGAAGAAAGAAAGAATAAAGAAGAAAAAAGAAATAAAAAAATAAAGAAGTTAGAATGTAGTAACAAAGAAGTAAGAAAGAAGAAAGAAACAAGAAAGAAGAAAGAAAGAGAGAAAGAAGATAGAAGAAAGAAAGAAAAAAGAAAGAGAGAAGGAAGAAAGAGAAAGAAAGAAGAAACAAAGAAGAAGAAAGAGTGAAAGAGAAAGAAAGAAGAAAGAAGGGAAGAAAGAAGTAAGAAGAATTAAGAAAGAAGTAAGAAAGAAAGAAAGAAAGAAGAAAGAAGTAAGAAAGAAGTAAGAAACAAGTAGGAATAAGTAAGAAAGAAGTAAGAAAGAAATAAGAAAGAAAGAAGAAAGAAAGAACAAAGAAAAAAGAAGAAAAAAAAAAAGAGAAAGAAGAACAAAGAAAAAAAGAAGAAAAAAAAAAAGAAAGAGAGAAGAAAGAAGTAAGAAAGAGAGAAGAAAGAAAGAAAAAGAAGTAAGAAGAAAGAAGAAAGAAAGAAGAAAGAAGAAGAAAGAAAGAAAGAAGAAAGAAAGAAGAAAGAAAGAAGAAGAAAGAAGAAAGAAAGAAGAAAGAAAGAAGAACGAAAGTAGAAAGAAGAAAGAAAGGAAGACGAAAAAAGAATGAAGATAGAAAGAAGAAAGAAAGAAGAAACAAAGAAGAAAGAAAGAATGAAAGAAGAAAGAAAGAGGAAAGAAGGAAGAAAGAAGAAAGAAAGAAGAAAGAAAGAAGAAAGAAAGAAGAAAGAAAGAAGAAAGAAAGAAGAAAGAAAGAAGAAAGAAAGAAGAAAGAAAGAAGAAAGAAGTAAGAAAGAAAGAAAGAAGAACGAAAGTAGAAAGAAGAACGAAAGAAAGAAGAGTGAAAGAAGGAAGAAAGGAAGAAGAAAGAAAGAAGAAAAAAGAATGAAGAAAGAAACGAAGAAGAAAGAAAGAAGAAAGAAAGAAGTAAGAAAGAAGTAAGAAATAAGTAAGAAAGAAGTAAGAAAGAAAGAAGAAAGAAAGAAGAAAGAAAGAAAGGAGATAGAAAGAAGAAAGAAAGAAGAAAGAAAGAAGAAAGAAAAAAGAAAGAAAGAAAGAAAGAAGAACAAGATAGAAAGAAGAAAGAAAGAAAGAAGAAAGAAAGAAGAAACAAAGAAGAAAGAAAGAATGAAAGAAGAAAGAAAGAGGAAAGAAGGAAGAAAGAAGAAAGAAAGAAGAAAGAAAGAAGAAAGAATGAAGAAAGAAAGAAGAAAGAAGAAAGAAAGAAGAAAGAAGAAAGAAAGAAGAAAGAAGAAAGAAAGAAGAAAGAAAGAAGAAGAAGAAAGAAAGAAGAAAGAAAGAAGAAATAAAGAAGAAAGAAGAAAGAAGAAAGAGAGAAGAAAGAAAGAAATAAGAAAGAAAGAAGAAAGAAAGAAGAAAGAAAGAAGAAAGAAAGAAGAATGAAGAAAGAAATTAAGTAGAAAGAAAGGAAAGAAGAAAAAAGGAGAAAAAAGAAGAAAGAAGTAAGATAGAAAGAAGAAAGAAAGAAGAGGGAATGAAAGAAGAAAGAAAGAGAAAGAAAGAAGAGAGAATAAAGAGAGAAGAATGAAAGAAGAAAGAAAGAAGAAAGAATGAGGAATGAAAGAAGAATGAAGAAAAATTAAGAGTAAGAAAGAAGAAAGAAAGAAGAACGAAAGTAGAAAGAAGAAAGAAAGAAAGAAGAGAGAAAGAAGGAAGAAAGGAAGAAGAAAGAAAGAAGGAAAAAAAGAATGAAGAAAGAAAGAAGAAAGAAAGAAAGAAGAAAGAAAGAAGAAAGAAAGAAGAAAGAAGAAAGAAAGAAGAAAGAAAGAAGAAAGAAAGAAGAAAGAAAGAAGAAAGAAAGAAGAAAGAAAGCAGAAAGAAATAAGTAAGTAAAGAAAGAAGAAAGCAAGGAGAAAGAAAGAGAAAGAAGAAGAAAGAAGTAAAAAGAAAGAAGAAGAAAGAAGAAAGAAAGCAGAAAGAAAGAAGAAATAAGAAAGCAAGAAAGAAGAGAGAAAGAAGGAAGAAAGGAAGAAGAAAGAAAGAAGAAAGAAAGAATGAAGAAAGAAACGAAGAAGAAAGAAAGAAGAAAGAGAGAAGAAAGAAAGAAGAAAGAAAGAAGAAAGAAGAAAGAAGAAAGAGAGAAGAAAGAAAGATATAAGAAAGAAAGAAGAAAGAAAGAAGAAAGAAAGAAGAATGAAGAAAGAAATTAAGTAGAAAGAAAGAAAGAAGAAAAAAGGAGAAGAAAAAAGAAAGTAGTAAGAAAGAAAGAAGAAAGAAAGAAGAAGGAATGAAAAAAGCAAGATGAAGAAAGAAAGAAGAAAGAAAGAAAGAAGATAGAAAAAGAAAGAAAGAAGAAAAGAAAGAAAGAAGGAAGAAAGAAGAAAGAAAAAAAGAAGAAAGAAAGAAGAAAAAAGGAAGAAGAAATAAAGAAGAAGGAAAGAAGAAAGAAAGAAGAAAGAAAGAAAGAAAGAAAGAAAGAAAGAAAGAAAGAAACAAGATAGAAAGAAGAACAAGATAGAAAGAAGAAAGAAAGAAGAAAAAAAGAAAGAAGAAAGAAAGAAGAAACAAAGAAGAAAAAAAAGAATGAAAGAAGAAAGAAAGAGGAAAAAGGAAGAAAGAAGAAAGAAAGAAGAAAGAAAGAAGAAAGAAAGCAGAAAGAATGAAGTAAGGAAGAAGTAAGAAAGAAAGAAGAAAGAAAGAAGAAAGAAAGAAGAAAGAAAGAAGAAAGAAAGAAGAAAGCAAGGAGAAAGAAAGAAGATAGAAAGAAGAAAGAAAGAAGAAAGAAAGAAGAAAGAAAGAAGAAAGAAAGAAGAAAGAACAAAGAAATAAAGAAGAAAGAAGAAAGAGAGAAGAAGGAAAGAAATAAGAAAGAAAGAAGAAAGAAAGAATAAAGAAAGAGAAAGAAAGAAGAAATAAAGAAGAATGAAGAAAGAAATAAGTAGAAAGAAAGAAAGAAGAAAAAAGGAGAAAGAAAGAAGAAAGAAGTAAGAAAGAAAGAAGAAAGAAAGAAGAAGGAATGAAAGAAGAAAGAAAGAAGAAAGATAGAAGAGAGAATAAAGAGAGAAGAATGAAAGAAAGAAGAAAGAAAGAAGAAAGAAAGAGGAATGAAAGAAGAATGAAGAATAAATTAAGAAGAAAGAAAGAAGAAAGAAAGAAGAACGAAAGTAGAAAGAAGAAAGAAAGAAAGAAAGAAGAAAGAAAGAAGGAAGAAAGGAAGAAGAAAGAAAGAAGAAAAAAGAATGAAGAAGAAAGAAGAAAGAAAGAAGAAAGAAAGAAGAAAGAAAGAAGAAAGAAAGAATAAAGAAGAAAGAAGAAAGAAGAAAGAAAGAAAAAAGAAAGAAGAAAGAAAGCAGAAAGAAATAAGTAAGAAAGAAAGAAGAAAGCAAGGAGAAAGAAAGAAGAAAGAAAGAAGAAAGAAAGAAGAAAGAAGTAAGAAAGAAAGAAGAAAGAAAGAAGAAAGCAGAAAGAAAGAAGAAATAAGAAAGAAAGAAAGAAGAGAGAAAGAAGGAAGAAAGGAAGAAGAAAGAATAAAGAAAGAAAGAATGAAGAAAGGAACGAAGAAGAAAGAAGAAAGAAAGAAGAAAGAAAGAAGAAAGAAAGCAGAAAGAAAGAAAGAGGAAAGAAAGAAGAAAGAAAGAAGAAAGAGAGAAGAAAGAAAGAAGAAAAAAGAAAGAAGAAAGAAAGAAAGAAGAAAGAAAGAAGAAAGAAAGAAGTAAGAAAGAAAGAAGTAAGAAAGAAGAAAGAAAGGAAGAAGAAAGGAAGAAGAAAGGAAGAAGAAAGGAAGAAGAAAGGAAGAATAAAGGAAGAATAAAGGAGAAGAAAGGAAGAATAAAGAAAGAAGAAAGAAAGAAGAATGAAAGAAGAAAGAAAGAAAGAAGAAAGAAAGAAAGAAGAAAGAAAGTAAGAAGAAAGAAGAAAGAAAGAAGAAAGAAAGAAGAAAGAAAGAAGTAAGAAATAAGTAAGAAGGAAGTAAGAAAGAAAGAAGAAAGAAAGAAGAAAGAAAGAAAGAAAGAAAGAAGACAGAAAGAAAGAAGAATGAAAGCAGAAAGAAAGAAGAAAGAAAGAAAGAATAAAGAAAGGAGAAAGAAAGCAGAAAGAACGAAGAAAGAAAGAAGAAAGAAAGAAGAAAGAAAGAAAGAAGAAAGAAAGAAAGAAGAAAGAATGAAGAAAGAAAGAAAGAAGAAATAAAGAAAGAAAGAAGAAAGAAAGGAGAAAGAAAGAAAAAGATAGAAGTAAGAAAGAAAGAAGAAAGAAAGAATAAAGAAAGAAGAAGAAAGAAAGAAGAAAGAAAGAAAGAAGAAAGGAAGAATGAAGAAAGAAAGAATGAAGAAAGAATAAAGAAGAAAGAAAGAAGAAGAAAGAAAGAAGAAAGAAAGAAGAAAGAAAGAAGAAGAAAGAAAGAAAAAGAAAGAAGTAACAAAGAAGTAACAAACAAGTAATAATGAAAGAAGAAAGAAAGATGAAAGAAAGATAGAAGAAAGAAAGAAGGAAGAAAGAAAGGAAGTAGAAAGAAAGAAAGAAAGAAAGAATGAAGAAAGAATGAAGAAGAAAGAAAGAAAGAAGAAAGAAAGAAGAAAGAAAGAAAGAAGAAAGAAAGAAAAAGAAAGAAGTAACAAAGAAGTAACAAACAAGTAAGAATGAAAGAAGAAGAAAGATGAAAGAAAGAAGAAAGATAGAAGAAAGAAAGAATAAAGAAAGAAAAAAGAAAGAAAAAAATAAAGAAAAAGGAAAGAAGTTAGAATGTAGTAACAAAGAAGTAAGAAAGAAGAAAGAAACAGAAAGAAAGAAAGAAAGAGAGAAAGAAGATAGAAGAAAGAAAGAAGAAAGAAGAGAGAAGGAAGAAAGAAGAAAGAAATAAGAAACAAAGAAGAAAGAAAGAGTGAAAGAAGAAAGAAAGAATTAAGAAAGAAGTAAGAAAGAAAGAAAGAAGAAAGAAGTAAGAACGAAGTAAGAAACAAGTAAGAAAAAGTAAGAAAGAAGTAAGAAAGAAATAAGAAAGACAGAAGAAAGAAAGACGAAAGAAGAAAGAAAGAACAAAGAAAAAAAGAAGAAAGAAAAAAGAAGAAAGAGAGAAGAAAGAAAGAGAAAGAAGTAAGAAAGAAAGAAGAAAGAAAGAAGAAAGAAAGAAAGAAGATAGAAAGAAGAAAGAAAGAAGAAAGAAAGAAAGAAGAAAGAAAGAAGAAAAAAGGAAGAAGAAATAAAGAAGAAGGAAAGAAGAAAGAAAGAACAAAGAAAGAAAGAAAGAAAGAAACAAGATAGAAAGAAGAAAGAAAGAAGAAAGAAAGAAGAAACAAAGAAGAAAGAAAGAATGAAAGAAGAAAGAAAGAGGAAAGAAGGAAGAAAGAAGAAAGAAAGAAGAAAGAAAGAAGAAAGAAGAAAGAAAGAAGAAAAAATGAAGTGAGAAAGAAGTAAGAAAGAAGTAATAAAGAAGTAAGAAAGAAAGAAGAAAGAAAGAAGAAAGCAAGGAGAAAGAAAGAAGACAGAAAGAAGAAAGAAAGAAGAAAGAATTAAGAAAAAAGGAGAAAGAAAGAAGAAAGAAGTAAGAAAGAAAGAAGAAAGAAAGAAGAAAGAAAGAAGAGAGAACAAAGAGAGAAGAATGAAAGAAAGAAGAAAGAAAGAAGAAAGAAAGAGGAATGAAAGAAGAATGAAGAAAAAATTAAGAAGAAAGAAAGAACAAAGAAAGAAGAACGAAAGAAAGAAGAGAGAAAGAAGGAAGAAAGGAAGAAGAAAGAAAGAATGAAAGAAAGAAGTAAGAAATAAGTAAGAAAGAAGTAAGAAAGAAAAAAGAAAGAAAGAAGAAAGAAAGAAGAAAGAAAGCAGAAAGAAATAAGTAAGAAAGAAAGAAGAAAGCAAGGAGAAAGAAAGAAGAAAGAAAGAAGAAATGAAGAAGAAAGAAAGAAGAAAGAAGTAAAAAAGAAAGAAGAAAGAAAGAAGAAAGAAAGAAGAAAGAAAGAAGAAAGAAAGAAGAAAGAAAGAAGAAAGAAAGAAGAAAGAAAGAAAGAGGAAAAAAGAAGAAAGAAGAAGAAAAAAAGAAAGAAGAAAGAAAGAAAGAAGAAAGAAAGAAGAAAGATGAAAGAAAGAAGTAAGAAAGAAAGAAGTAAGAAAGAGGAAGGAAAGGAAGAAGAAAGGAAGAAGAAAGGAAGAAGAAAGGAAGAATAAAGAAAGAAGAAAAGAAAGAAGAAAGAAAGAAGTAAGAAAGATCTAAGAAAGAAAGAAGAAATAAGAATGAAAGAAGAAATAAGAAAGAAGAAAAGAAGAAATAAAGAAGAAGGAAAGAAAAAAGAAAGAAGAAAGAACGAAGAAAGAAAGAAGAAAGAAAGAAGAAAGAAAGCAGAAAGAAAGAAGATATAAGAAAGAAAGAAAGAAGAAAGAAAGAAAGAAAGAAGAAATAAAGAAGGAAGAAGAAGGAAGAAAGAAAAAAGAAAGAAGAAAGAAAGAAGAATGAAGTAAGAAAGAAAGAAGAAAGAAAGAAGAAAGAAAGCAGAAAGAAAGAAGAAATAAGAAAGAAAGAAAGAAGAGAGAAAGAAGGAAGAAAAGAAGAAGAAAGAAAGAAGAAAAAAAGAATGAAGAAAGAAATGAAGAAGAAAGAAAGAAGAAAGAAAGAAAGAAAGAAAGCAGAAAGCAAGAAAGAGGAAAGAAAGAAGAAAGAAAGAAGAAAGAGAGAAGAAAGAAAGAAAGAAGAAAGAAAGAAGAAAGAAGAAAGAAAGAAGTAAGAAAGAAGAAAGAAAGGAAGAAGAAAGGAAGAAGAAAGGAAGAAGAAGGAAGAAGAAAGGAAGAAGAAAGGAAGAATAAAGGAAGAAGAAAGGAAGAAGAAAGGAAGAATAAAGAAAGAAGAAAGAAAGAAGAATGAAAGAAGAAAGAAAGAAAGAAGAAAGAAAGAAAGAAGAAAGAAAGTAAGAAGAAAGAAGAAAGAAAGAAGAAAGAAAAAAGAAATAAAGAAGAAAGAAAGAAGAAAGAAAGTAAGAAGAAAGAAGAAAGAAAGAAGAAAGAAAAAAGAAATAAAGAAGAAAGAAAGAAGAAAGAAAGAAAGAAGAAAGAAAGAAGAAAAGAAGAGGAAAGGAAGAAAAAAGGAAGAATAGAGAAAGAAGAAAGAAAGAAAGAAGAAAGAAGGAAATAAGAAAGAAGCAAGAAAGAAGTAAGAAACAAATAAGAAAGAAAGAAGAAAGAAAGAAGAAAGAAAGAAGAAAGAAAGAAGAAAGAAAGAGAAAGAAAGAAGAAAGAGAGAAAGAAAGAAAGAAGAAAGAAGTAAGAAAGAAAGAAGAAAGAAAAAAGAAAGAAAGAAGAAAGGAAGAAGAAAGAAGAAAGAAGAAAGAAGAAAGACAGAAGAGAGAAAGAAGGAAGAAAGGAAGAAGAAAGAAAGAAGAAAGAAAGAATGAAGAAAGAAACGAAGAAGAAAGAAAGAAGAAAGAAAGAGGAAAGAAAGGAAGAAAGAAAGAAGAAAGAAAGAAGAAAGAAAGAAGAAAGAAAGAAGAAAGAAAGAAAGAGGAAAGGAAGTAGAAAGAAAGAAGAAAGAGAGAAAGTAGAAAATAAAGAAGAATGAAAGACGAATGAAAGACGAAAGAAAGAAGAAAGAAGAAAGATGAAGAAAGAAAGAAGAAAGAAGGAATGAAGAAAGAAAGGAAAAGAAGAAAGAATGAAGAAAGAATGAAGAAAGAAAGAAGAAAGAAAGAAAAACGAAAGAAAAAAGAAAGAAGAAGAAAGAAGTAAGAAAGAAGTAAAAAAGAAGTAAGAAACAAGTAAGAAAAAAGTAAGAAAGAAGTAAGAAAGAAGAAGAGAGAAAGACGAAAGAGAGAAGAAAGAAAGTAGAAAGAAAGAAGGAAGAAAGAAAGGAAGAAGAAAGAAAGAAATAAAGAAGAAAGAAAGAAGAAAGAAAGAATAAAGAAAGAAGAGAGAAAGAAAAGAGAAAGAAGAAAGAAAGAAGTAAGAAAGAAGTAACAAAGAAGTAAGAAAGAAGAAAGAAGAAAGAAAGAATGAAAGAGAGAAAGAAGATAGAAAGAAGAAAGAAAGAAGAAAGTAAGAGAGAAGAAGGAAAGAAGAAAGAAGAAACAAAGAAGAAAGAAAGAATGAAAGAAGAAAGAAAGATGAAAGAAGGAAGAAGAAGAAGAAAGAAAAGAAAGAAGTAAGAAAGAAGTAAGAAAGAGGAAAGAAAGAAAGAAAGAAGAAAGAAAGAAGAAAGAAAGAAGAAAGAAAAAAGAAAGAAAGAAGAAAGAAAGAAGAAAGAAAGAAGAAAGACGAATGAAAGAAGAAAGAATGAAGAAAGAAGAATGAAAGAAGAAAGAAAGAAAGAAGAAAGAAAGAAGACAGAAAGAAAGAAGAAAGAAAGCAGAAAGAGAGAAGAAAGAAGAAAGAAAGAAGAAAGAAAGAAGAAAGAAAGTAAAAAGAAAGAAGAAAGAAAGAAGAAAGACGAATGAAAGAAGAAAGAATGAAGAAAGAAGAAAGAAAGAAGAAAGAAAGAAAGAAGAAAGAAAGAAGACAGAAAGAAAGAAGAAAGAAAGCAGAAAAAAAGAAGAAAGAAGAAAGAAAGAAGAAAGAAAGAAGAAAGAATAAAGAAGAACGAAATAATTAAGAAAGAAGAAGGAAAGAAGAAAGAAAGAAAGATAACGAAAGCAGAAAGAAAGAAGAACCAAAGAAGAAAGAAGAAAGAAAGAAGAAAGAAAGAAAAAGAAAGAAGTAAGAAAGAAGTAAGAAAGAGGAAAGAAAGAAAGAAGAAAGAAAGAAGAAAGAAAGAAGAAAGAAAGAAGAAAGACGAATGGAAGAAGAAAGAATGAAGAAAGAAGAAAGAAAGAAGAAAGAAAGAAAGAAGAAAGAAAGAAGACAGAAAGAAAGAAGAAAGAAAGCAGAAAGAGAGAAGAAAGAAGAAAGAAAGAAGAAAGAAAGAAGAAAGAAAGTAGAAAGAAAGAAGAAAGAAAGAAGAAAGAAAGAAGAAAGAAAGAAGAAAGACGAATGAAAGAAGAAAGAATGAAGAAAGAAGAAAGAAAGAAGAAAGAAAGAAAGAAGAAAGAAAGAAGACAGAAAGAAAGAAGAAAGAAAGCAGAAAAAAAGAAGAAACAAGAAAGAAAGAAGAAAGAAAGAAGAAAGAATAAAGAAGAAAGAAATAATTAAGAAAGAAGAAGGAAAGAAGAAAGAAAGAAAGAATAACGAAAGCAGAAAGAAAGAAGAACCAAAGAAGAAAGAAGAAAGAAAGAAGAAAGAAAGAAGAAAGAAAGAAGAAAGAAAGAAGATAGAAAGAATGAAGAAAGAAAGAAAGAAAGAAGAAAGAATGAAGAAAGAAAGAAAGAAGAAATAAAGAAAGAAAGAAGAAAGAAAGAAAGAAAGAAGAAAGAAAGAAGTAAGAAATAAAGAAGAAAGAAAGAATAAAGAAAGAAGAAAGAAAGAAAGAAGAAAGAAGAAAGAAAGAAGAAAGAAAGAAAAAAGAAAGAAGAAAGAAAGAAGAGAGAAAGAAGAAAGAAATAAGAAAGAAAGAAAAAAGAAAAAAGAAAGAAGTAAGAAGTAAGAAAGAAGTAAAAAAGAAGTAAGAAACAAGTAAGAAAGAAGAAAGAAGTAAGAACGAAGTAAGAAAGAAAGAAGAAGGAAAGATGAAAGAAAGAAGAAAGATAGAAGAAAGAAAGAAGGAAGAAAAAAGGAAGAAGAAAGAAAGAAAGAAAGAAGAAAGAAACAAGAAAGAAAGAAAGAGAGAAAGAAGATACAAAGAAGAAAGAAAGAAGAAAGAAAGGGAGAAGGAAGAAAGAAGAAAGAAAGAAGAAACAAAGAAGAAAGAAAGAATGAAAGAAGAAAGAAGGAAGAAAGAAAGAAGAAAGCAGTAAGAAAGAATTAAGAAAGAAGTAAGAAAGAAAGAAGAAAGAAAGAAGAAAGAAAGAAGAAAGAAAGAAAGAAGAATGAAAGAAGAAAGAAGAAAGAAAGAAGTAAGAAAGAAGAAAGAAAGGAAGAAGAAAGGAAGAAGAAAGGAAGAAGAAAGGAAGAAGAAAGGAAGAAAGAAATAAGAAAGAAAGAAGAAAGAAAGAATAAAGAAAGAAGAAAGAAAGAAGAAAGAAAGTAGTAACAAAGAAGTAAGAAAGAAGAAAGAAACAAGAAAGAAAGAAGGAGAGAAAGAAGATACAAAGAAGAAAGAAAGAAAGGGAGAAGGAAGAAAGAAGAAAGAAAGAAAAAACAAAGAAGAAAGAAAGAATGAAAGAAGAAAGAAAGAAGAAAGATGAAGAAAGAAAGAAGAAAGCAGTAAGAAAGAATTAAGAAAGAAGAAAGAAAGAAAAAAGAAAGAAAGAAGAAAGAGAGAAGAAAGAAAGAAGAAAGAAAGAAGAAAGTAAGAAAGAAGAAAGAAAGAAAGAAGAAAGAAGTAGAAAAGAAGTAAGAAACAATTAAGAAAGAAGTAAGAAAGAAGAAAGAGAGAAGAAAGAAAGAAGAAAGAAAGAAAGAAAGTAAGAAAGAAGAAAGAAAGAACGAAGAAAAAAAGAAGAAAGAAAGAAGAAAGAAAGGAAGAAGAAAGAAAAGGAAAGAAGAAAGAAGAAGAAGAAAAGAAAGAAAGAAAGAAAGAAAAGAAAGAAAAGAAAGAAAGAAAGAAAGAAAGAAAGAAAGAAAGAAAGAAAGAAAGAAGATAGAAGAAAGAAAGAAGAAAGAAAGCAGAAAGAAATAAATAAGAAGAAAAAAAATGAGAAAGAAAGAAGAAACAAAGAGGAAAGAAAGAATGAAAGAAGAAAGAAAGAGGAAAGAAGAAAGAAGAAAGAAAGAAGAAAGAAAGAAGAAAGAAAGAAGTAAGAAATAAGTAAGAAAGGAGTAAGAAAGAAAGAAGAAAGAAAGGAGAAAGAAAGAAAGAAAGAAGAAGAAGAAGAAAGAAGTAAGAAAGAAGAAAGAAAGAAGAAGAAAAGAACAAAGAAAGAAGAAAGAAAGAAGAAAGAAAGAAGAAAGAAAGCAGAAAGAAATAAATAAGAAAGAAGAAGAAAGCAAGGAGAAACAAAGAAGAAAGAAAGAAGAAAGCAAGAAGAAAGCAAGAAGAAACAAAGCAGAAAGAAATAAGTAAGAAAGAAAGAAGAAAGCAAGGAGAAAGAAAGAAGAAAGAAAGAAGAAAGAAAGAAGAAAGAAGTAAGAAAGAAAGAAGAAAGAAAGAAGAAAGAAAGCAGAAAGAAAGAAGAAATAAGAAAGAAAGAAAGAAGAGAGAAAGAAGGAAGAAAAGAAGAAGAAAAGAAAGAATAAAGAAAGAATGAAGAAACAAACGAAGAAGAAAGAAAGAAGAAAGAAAGAAGTAAGAAAGAAGTAAGAAATAAGTAAGAAAGAAGTAAGAAAGAAAGAAGAAAGAAAGAAGAAAGAAGAAAGAAAGAAGAAAGAAAGAAAGAGGAAAGAAAGAAGAAAGAAAGAAGAAAGAGAGAAGAAAGAAAGAAGAAAAAAGAAAGAAGAAAGAAAGAAAGAAGAAAGAAAGAAGAAAGAAGCAAGAAAGAAGTAAGAAAGAAAGAAGTAAGAAAGAAGAAAGAAAGGAAGAAGAAAGGAAGAAAAAGGAAGAAGAAAGGAAGAATAAAGGAAGAAGAAAGGAAGAATAAAGAAAGAAGAAAGAAAGAAGAATGAAAGAAGAAAGAAAAGAAAGTAGAAAGAAAGTAAGAAAGAAGAAAGAACGTAAGAAGAAAGAAGAAAGAATGAAGAAAAGAAAGGAAGAAGAAAGAAAGAAAGAAGAAAGAAAGAAGAAAGAAGTAAGAAAGAAGAAAGAAGTAAGAAAGAAAAAAGAAGTAAGAAACAAGAAAGAAAAAAAGAAAGAAAGAAGAAAGGAAGAAGAAAGAAGAAGAAGAAAGAAGAAAGAAGAAAGAAGAAAGACAGAAGAGAGAAAGAAGGAAAAAAGGAAGAAGAAAGAAAGAAGAAAGAAAGAATGAAGAAAGAAACGAGAAGAAAGAAAGAAGAAAGAAAGAAGAAAGAAAGAAGAAAGAAAGAAGAAAGAAAGAAGAAAGAAAGAAGAAAGAAAGAAAGAGGAAAGGAAGTTGAAGAAAGAAGAAAGAGAGAAAGTAGAAATAAAGAAGACGAATGAAAGACGAAAGAAAGAAGAAAGAAGAAAGATGAAGAAAGAAAGAAAAAGAAGAAAGAATGAAGAAAGAAAGAAGAAAGAAAGAAGAAAGAAAAACGAAGAAAAAAGAAAGAAGAAAGAAAGAAGTAAGAAAGAAGTAACAAAGAAGTAAGAAACAAGTAAGAAAAAAGTAAGAAAGAAGTAAGAAAGAAAGAAGAAGAAAGACGAAAGAGAGAAGAAAGAAAGTAGAAAGAAAGAAGGACGAAAGAATGGAAGAAGAAAGAAAGAAAGAAGAAAGAAAGAATAAAGAAAGAAGAGAGAAAGAAAAGAGAAAGAAGAAAGAAAGAAGTAAGAAAGAAGTAACAAATAAGTAAGAAAGAAGAAAGAAAGAAGAAAGTAAGAGAGAAGAAGGAAAGAAGAAAGAAGAAAAAAGAAGAAGAAAGAATGAAAGAAGAAAGAAAGATGAAAGAAGGAAGAAAGAAGAAAGAAAGAAGAAAGACGAATGAAAGAAGAAAGAATGAAAAAAGAAGAAAGAAAGAAGAAAGAAAGAAAGAAAGAAGAAAGAAAGAAGACAGAAAGAAAGAAGAAAGAAAGCAGAAAGAGAGAAGAAAGAAAGAATAAAGAAAGGAGAAAGAAAGCAGAAAGAAAGAAGAGAGAAGAAAGAAAGAAGAAAGAAAGAAGAAAGAAGGATGAAAGAAAGAAGAAAAGAAGAGGAAAGGAAGAAGAAAGGAAGAATAAAGAAAGAAGAAAGAAAGAAGAAAGAAGGAAATAAGAAAGAAGCAAAAAAAGAAGTAAGAAATAAGTAAGAAAGAAGTAAGAAAGAAAGAAGATAGAAAGAAGAAAGAAAGAAGAAAGAAAGAAGAAAGAAAGAAGAAAGAAAGAAAGAAGAAAGAAGGATGAAAGAAAGAAGAAAAGAAGAGGAAAGGAATAAGAAAGGAAGAATAAAGAAAGAAGAAAGAAAGAAGAAAGAAGGAAATAAGAAAGAAGCAAAAAAGAAGTAAGAAATAAGTAAGAAAGAAGTAAGAAAGAAAGAAGAAAGAAAGAAGAAAGAAAGAAGAAAGAAAGAAGAAAGAAATAAGAAAGAAAGAAGAATGAAAGAAGACAGAAAGAAAGAAGAAAGAAGGAAGAAAGAAGAAAGAAAGAAAGAAATTAAGAAAGAAAGAAGAAAGAAGAAAAAAGAAGAAAGAAGAAAGAAAGAAGAAAGAAGAAAGAAAGAAAGAAGAGAGAAAGAAGGAAGAAAGGAAGAAGAAAGAAAGAATGAAGAAAGAAACGAAGAAGAAAAGAAAGAAGAAAGAAAGAAGAAAGAAAGACGAAAGAAGAAAGAAAGAAGAAAGAAAGAAGAAAGAAAGAAGAACGAAAGAAGAAAGAAAGAAAGAAAGTAGAAAGAAAGAAAGAAGAAAGAAGTAAAGAAAAAAGAAAGAAAGAAGAAAGAAGAAAGAAAGAAGAAAGAAAGAAAGAAAGAAGAAAGAATGAAGGAAAGAAAAAATATAGAAGAAAGAAAGAAGAAAGAAAGAAGAAAGAAAGAAAGAAGAAAGAAAGTAGAATGAAAGAAGAAAGATGAAGATAGGAAGAAGAAAGAAAGAACAAAGAAGGAAGAAGAAAGAATGAAGAAAGAAAGGAGAAAGAACAAAGAAAGAAAGAAGAAAGAAAGAAGAAAGAAAGACAGAAGAAAGAAAGAAGAAAGAAAGAAACAGGAAAGAAAGAAGAAAAAAAGATGGAATAAAGAAAGAAAGTAGAAAGAAAGAAAGAAAGAAGAAAAAAAGAAGAAAGAAAGAGGAAAGAAGAAAGAAAGAAGAAAGAAAGAAAGATGTGAGAAGAAAGAAATAAGAAAGAAAGAAAGAAAGAAGAAGGAAAGAAGAAAGAAAGAAGAGAGAAAGAAAGAATAAAGAAGAAAGAAAGAAAGAAAGAAGAAAGAAAGAAAGAAGAAAGAAAGAATAAAGAAAGAAGAGAGAAAGAAGAAAGAAAGAAGAAAGAAGTAAGTAAGAAAGAAGAAAGAAAGAAAGAAGTAAGAAAGAAAGAAGAAAGAAAGAAGAAAGAAAGAAGAAAGTAAGAAGAAAGAAAGAAAGAAAGAAGAAAGAAAGAAATAAGAAACAAAGAAGTAAGAAAGAAGTAAGAAAGAAGTAAGAAATAAAGAAGAAAGGAAGAAGAAAGGAAGAAGAAAGGAAGAAAGAAGAAAGAAAGAACAAAGAAAGAAGAAAGAAAGAAAGAAGAAAGAAAGAAAGAAGAAGGAAGAAAGAAAGAAAAAAGAAAGAAAGAAGAAAGAAGAAACAAAGAAAGAAGAAAGAAAGAAGAAAGGAAGAAGAATGAAAGAAGAAAGAAGAAATAAAGAAAGAAAGAAGAAAGAAAGAAGTAAGGAAGAAGAAAGAAAGAAAAAAGAAAGAAAGGAGAAAGAAAGAAGAAAGAAAGAAAGAAGAAAGAAATAATAAAGAAAGAAGAGAGAAAGAAGAAAGAAAGAAGCAAGAAGTAAGTAAGAAAGAAGAAAGAAAGAAAGAAGAAAGAAAGAATAAAGAAAGAAGTAAGAAAGAGGTAAGAAAGAAAGAAGAAAGAGAGATGAAAGAAGAAAGAAAGAAGAAAGAAAGAAAGAAGAAAGAAAGAAAGACGAAAGAAAGAAAGAAGAAAGAAAAGAGAAGAAAGAAAGAAGAAAGAAAGAATTTAGAAAGTAGTAAGAAAAAATTAAGAAAGAAGTAAGAAAGATTTAAGAAAGAAAGAAGAAAGAAAGAAGAAAGGAAGACGAAAGAAAGAAGGAAGGAAGAAAAAAAGAAGAAAGACAGAAGAATGAAAGAAAGAAGAAAGAAAGAAAGAAGAAAGAAAGAAGGAAGTAAGTAAAAAGAAAGAAAGAACAAAGAAAGAAGAAAGAAAGAAAGAAGAAAGAAGAAAGAAAGAAGAAGGAAAGAAGAAAGAAAGAAGAGAGAAAGAAAGAAGAAAGAAAGAACGAAGAAAAAAAGAAGAAAGAAAGAAGAAAGAAAGGAAGAAGAAAGAAAAGGAAAGAAGAAAGAAAGAAGAAAGAAAGAAAGAAAGAAAGAAAGAAAGAAAGAAAGAAAGAAAGAAAGAAAGAAAGAAAGAAAGAAGATAGAAGAAAGAAAGAAGAAAGAAAGCAGAAAGAAATAAATAAGAAGAAAAAAATGAGAAAGAAAGAAGAAACAAAGAGGAAAGAAAGAATGAAAGAAGAAAGAAAGAGGAAAGAAGAAAGAAGAAAGAAAGAAGAAAGAAAGAAGAAAGAAAGAAGTAAGAAATAAGTAAGAAAGGAGTAAGAAAGAAAGAAGAAAGAAAGGAGAAAGAAAGAAAGAAAGAAAGAAGAAAGAAGAAAGAAGTAAGAAAGAAGAAAGAAAGAAGAAAGAAAGAACAAAGAAAGAAGAAAGAAAGAAGAAAGAAAGAAGAAAGAAAGCAGAAAGAAATAAATAAGAAAGAAAGAAGAAAGCAAGGAGAAACAAAGAAGAAAGAAAGAAGAAAGCAAGAAGAAAGCAAGAAGAAACAAAGCAGAAAGAAATAAGTAAGAAAGAAAGAAGAAAGCAAGGAGAAAGAAAGAAGAAAGAAAGAAGAAAGAAAGAAGAAAGAAGTAAGAAAGAAAGAAGAAAGAAAGAAGAAAGAAAGCAGAAAGAAAGAAGAAATAAGAAAGAAAGAAAGAAGAGAGAAAGAAGGAAGAAAAGAAGAAGAAAGAAAGAATAAAGAAAGAATGAAGAAACAAACGAAGAAGAAAGAAAGAAGAAAGAAAGAAGTAAGAAAGAAGTAAGAAATAAGTAAGAAAGAAGTAAGAAAGAAAGAAGAAAGAAAGAAGAAAGAAGAAAGAAAGAAGAAAGAAAGAAAGAGGAAAGAAAGAAGAAAGAAAGAAGAAAGAGAGAAGAAAGAAAGAAGAAAAAAGAAAGAAGAAAGAAAGAAAGAAGAAAGAAAGAAGAAAGAAGCAAGAAAGAAGTAAGAAAGAAAGAAGTAAGAAAGAAGAAAGAAAGGAAGAAGAAAGGAAGAAAAAGGAAGAAGAAAGGAAGAATAAAGGAAGAAGAAAGGAAGAATAAAGAAAGAAGAAAGAAAGAAGAATGAAAGAAGAAAGAAAGAAAGTAGAAAGAAAGTAAGAAAGAAGAAAGAAAGTAAGAAGAAAGAAGAAAGAATGAAGAAAGAAAGGAAGAAGAAAGAAAGAAAGAAGAAAGAAAGAAGAAAGAAGTAAGAAAGAAGAAAGAAGTAAGAAAGAAAAAAGAAGTAAGAAACAAGAAAGAAAAAAAGAAAGAAAGAAGAAAGGAAGAAGAAAGAAGAAAGAAGAAAGAAGAAAGAAGAAAGAAGAAAGACAGAAGAGAGAAAGAAGGAAAAAAGGAAGAAGAAAGAAAGAAGAAAGAAAGAATGAAGAAAGAAACGAAGAAGAAAGAAAGAAGAAAGAAAGAAGAAAGAAAGAAGAAAGAAAGAAGAAAGAAAGAAGAAAGAAAGAAGAAAGAAAGAAAGAGGAAAGGAAGTTGAAAGAAAGAAGAAAGAGAGAAAGTAGAAATAAAGAAGACGAATGAAAGACGAAAGAAAGAAGAAAGAAGAAAGATGAAGAAAGAAAGAAAAAGAAGAAAGAATGAAGAAAGAAAGAAGAAAGAAAGAAGAAAGAAAAACGAAGAAAAAAGAAAGAAGAAAGAAAGAAGTAAGAAAGAAGTAACAAAGAAGTAAGAAACAAGTAAGAAAAAAGTAAGAAAGAAGTAAGAAAGAAAGAAGAAAGAAAGACGAAAGAGAGAAGAAAGAAAGTAGAAAGAAAGAAGGACGAAAGAATGGAAGAAGAAAGAAAGAAAGAAGAAAGAAAGAATAAAGAAAGAAGAGAGAAAGAAAAGAGAAAGAAGAAAGAAAGAAGTAAGAAAGAAGTAACAAATAAGTAAGAAAGAAGAAAGAAAGAAGAAAGTAAGAGAGAAGAAGGAAAGAAGAAAGAAGAAACAAAGAAGAAAGAAAGAATGAAAGAAGAAAGAAAGATGAAAGAAGGAAGAAAGAAGAAAGAAAGAAGAAAGACGAATGAAAGAAGAAAGAATGAAAAAAGAAGAAAGAAAGAAGAAAGAAAGAAAGAAAGAAGAAAGAAAGAAGACAGAAAGAAAGAAGAAAGAAAGCAGAAAGAGAGAAGAAAGAAAGAATAAAGAAAGGAGAAAGAAAGCAGAAAGAAAGAAGAGAGAAGAAAGAAAGAGAAAGAAAGAAGAAAGAAGGATGAAAGAAAGAAGAAAAGAAGAGGAAAGGAAGAAGAAAGGAAGAATAAAGAAAGAAGAAAGAAAGAAGAAAGAAGGAAATAAGAAAGAAGCAAAAAAAGAAGTAAGAAATAAGTAAGAAAGAAGTAAGAAAGAAAGAAGATAGAAAGAAGAAAGAAAGAAGAAAGAAAGAAGAAAGAAAGAAGAAAGAAAGAAAGAAGAAAGAAGGATGAAAGAAAGAAGAAAAGAAGAGGAAAGGAATAAGAAAGGAAGAATAAAGAAAGAAGAAAGAAAGAAGAAAGAAATAAGTAAGAAAGAAGTAAGAAAGAAAGAAGAAAGAAAGAAGAAAGAAAGAAGAAAGAAAGAAGAAAGAAATAAGAAAGAAAGAAGAATGAAAGAAGACAGAAAGAAAGAAGAAAGAAGGAAGAAAGAAGAAAGAAAGAAAGAAATTAAGAAGAAAGAAAGAAAGAAGAAAAAAGAAGAAAGAAGAAAGAAAGAAGAAAGAAGAAAGAAAGAAAGAAGAGAGAAAGAAGGAAGAAAGGAAGAAGAAAGAAAGAAGAAAGAAAGAATGAAGAAAGAAACGAAGAAGAAAGAAAGAAGAAAGAAAGAAGAAAGAAAGACGAAAGAAGAAAGAAAGAAGAAAGAAAGAAGAACGAAAGAAGAAAGAAAGAAAGAAAGTAGAAAGAAAGAAAGAAGAAAGAAGTAAAGAAAAAAGAAAGAAAGAAGAAAGAAGAAAGAAAGAAGAAAGAAAGAAAGAAAGAAGAAAGAATGAAGGAAAGAAAAAATATAGAAGAAAGAAAGAAGAAAGAAAGAAGAAAGAAAGAAAGAAGAAAGAAAGTAGAATGAAAGAAGAAAGATGAAGATAGGAAGAAGAAAGAAAGAACAAAGAAGGAAGAAGAAAGAATGAAGAAAGAAAGGAGAAAGAACAAAGAAAGAAAGAAGAAAGAAAGAAGAAAGAAAGACAGAAGAAAGAAAGAAGAAAGAAAGAAACAGGAAAGAAAGAAGAAAAAAAGATGGAATAAAGAAAGAAAGTAGAAAGAAAGAAAGAAAGAAGAAAAAAAGAAGAAAGAAAGAGGAAAGAAGAAAGAAAGAAGAAAGAAAGAAAGATGTGAGAAGAAAGAAATAAGAAAGAAAGAAAGAAAGAAGAAGGAAAGAAGAAAGAAAGAAGAGAGAAAGAAAGAATAAAGAAGAAAGAAAGAAAGAAAGAAGAAAGAAAGAAAGAAGAAAGAAAGAATAAAGAAAGAAGAGAGAAAGAAGAAAGAAAGAAGAAAGAAGTAAGTAAGAAAGAAGAAAGAAAGAAAGAAGTAAGAAAGAAAGAAGAAAGAAAGAAGAAAGAAAGAAGAAAGTAAGAAGAAAGAAAGAAAGAAAGAAGAAAGAAAGAAATAAGAAACAAAGAAGTAAGAAAGAAGTAAGAAAGAAGTAAGAAATAAAGAAGAAAGGAAGAAGAAAGGAAGAAGAAAGGAAGAAAGAAGAAAGAAAGAACAAAGAAAGAAGAAAGAAAGAAAGAAGAAAGAAAGAAAGAAGAAGGAAGAAAGAAAGAAAAAAGAAAGAAAGAAGAAAGAAGAAACAAAGAAAGAAGAAAGAAAGAAGAAAGGAAGAAGAATGAAAGAAGAAAGAAGAAATAAAGAAAGAAAGAAGAAAGAAAGAAGTAAGGATGAAGAAAGAAAGAAAAAAGAAAGAAAGGAGAAAGAAAGAAGAAAGAAAGAAAGAAGAAAGAAATAATAAAGAAAGAAGAGAGAAAGAAGAAAGAAAGAAGAAAGAAGTAAGTAAGAAAGAAGAAAGAAAGAAAGAAGAAAGAAAGAATAAAGAAAGAAGTAAGAAAGAGGTAAGAAAGAAAGAAGAAAGAGAGATGAAAGAAGAAAGAAAGAAGAAAGAAAGAAAGAAGAAAGAAAGAAAGACGAAAGAAAGAAAGAAGAAAGAAAAGAGAAGAAAGAAAGAAGAAAGAAAGAATTTAGAAAGTAGTAAGAAAAAATTAAGAAAGAAGTAAGAAAGATTTAAGAAAGAAAGAAGAAAGAAAGAAGAAAGGAAGACGAAAGAAAGAAGGAAGGAAGAAAAAAGAAGAAAGACAGAAGAATGAAAGAAAGAAGAAAGAAAGAAAGAAGAAAGAAAGAAGGAAGTAAGTAAAAAGAAAGAAAGAACAAAGAAAGAAGAAAGAAAGAAAGAAGAAAGAAGAAAGAAAGAAGAAGGAAAGAAGAAAGAAAGAAGAGAGAAAGAAAGAGGAAATAAAGAAAGAAGAAAGAAAGATAAAGAAAGAAGTAAGAAAGAAGTAAGAAAGAAGTAAGAAAGAAGAAAGAAAGAAGAAAGAAAGAAGAAAGAAAAAAAAAGTAAGAAGAAAGGAAGAAGCAAGAAAGAAAGAAGAAAGTAAGAAAGAAGAAAGAAAGTAGAAAGAAAGAAAAAAGAAAGAAGAAAGAAAGTAGAAAGAAAGAAGAAAGATGAAGAAAGAAAGAAGAAAGAAAGAAGAAAGAAAGAATAAAGAAAGAAGAAAGAAAGAAAGAAGTGAGAAGAAAGAAAGAAGAAAGAAAGAAAGAAAGAAGAAGGTAAGAAGAAAGAAAGCAGATAGAAAGAAAGAAGAAAGAAGAAAGAAAGGAAGAAGTAAGAAAGAAAGAAGAAAGAAAGAATAAAGAAGGAAGAAAGAAAGAAAGAAGAAAGAAAGAAGAAAGAAAGAAGCAAGAAAGAAAGAAGAAAGAAAGAAGAAAGAAAGAAGAAAGAAAGAATAAAGAAAGAAGAAAGAAAGAAGAAAGAAAGAACAAAGAAAGAAGTAAGAAAGGAAGAAGAAAGAAAGAAAGAAGAAAGAAAGAAGAAAGAAAGAAAGAAAGAAGAAAGAAAGAAGAAAGGAAGAAGAAAGAAAAAAGGAGGAAGAAAGAAGAAAGAAAGAAGAAAGAACGAAAGAATAAAGAAAGAAGTAACAAAGAAATAAGAAACAAAGAAGAAAGAACGAAGAAAGAAAGAAGAAAGAAAGGAGAAAGAAAGTAGAAAGAAAGAAAGAAAGAAAGAAGAAAGAAAGAAAAAAAGAAAGAAAGAAGAAAGAAAGGAGAAAGAAACAAGAAAGAAAGATGAAAGAAAGAATAAAGAAAGAAGAAAGAAAGAAGAGAGAAAGAAGAGAGAAAGAAGAAAGAAAGAATTAAGAAAGAAATAACGAAGAAATAAAGAAGAAGGAAAGAAGAAAGAAAGAAAGAAGAATGAAGAAAGAAAGAAGAAAGAAAGAAGAAAGGAAGAAAAAAGAAAGAAAGAAAGAAGAAAGAAATAAGAAAGAAAGAAGAAAGAAAGAAGAAAAAAGAAGAAGGAAAGAAAAAAGAAAGAAGAAAGAAAGAAGAAAGAAGAAAGAAAGAAGAAAGAAAGAAGTAAGAAAGAAGTAAGAAAGAAGTAAGAAAGAAATAAGAAAGAAAGAAAGAAAGAAGAAAGAAGAAAGAAAGAAAGAAGATAGAAAGAATAAAGAAAAAAGACAGAAAGAAGAAAGAATAAAGAAAGAAGATAGAAAGAAAGAAGAAAGAAAGAAGAAAGAAAGAAAGAAGAAAGAAAGAAGAAAGAAGAAAGAAGAAGGAAAGTAGAAAGAAAGAAGTAAGAAAGAAGTAAGAAGTAAGAAATAAATAAGAAAGGATGAAGAAAGTAAGAAGACGGGAAGAAAGAAGAAAGAAAGAACAAAGAAAGAATGAAGAAAGAAAGAAGAAAGAAAGAAGAAAGGAAGAAGTAAGAAAGAAGTAAGAAATAAAGAAGAAAGAAAGAAGAAAGAAGAAAGAAAGAAGAAAGAAAGAAGTAAGAAAGAAGAAAGAAAGAAGAAAGAAAGAAAGAAGACAGAAAGAAGAAAGGAAGAAGAAAGGAAGAATAAAGAAAGAAGAAAGAAAGAAGAAAGAAAGAAGAAAGGAAGAAGAAAGGAAGAATAAAGAAAGAAGTAAGAAAAAAGAAAGAAAGAAGAAAGAAAGAAGAAAGAAAGAAGTAAGAAAGAAAGAAGAAAGACAGAAGAATGAAAGAAGAAAGAAAGAAAGAAGAAAGAAAGAAGAAAGAAAGAAAGACGAAAGAAAGAAAGAAGAAAGAAAGAGAGAAGAAAGAAAGAAGAAAGAAAGAAAGAAAGAAGAAAGAAAGAAGTGGTAAAGAAGTAAGAAAGAAGTAAGAAAGAAGTAATCAAGAAAGAAAAAAGAAGAAAGAAAGAAGTAAGAAAGAAGTAAAAAGGAAGTAAAAAAGAAGTAAGAAAGAAGTAAGAAAGAAGAAAGGAAGAAGAAAGAAAGAAGAAAGAAAGAAAGAAAGAAAAAAGGTAGAAAGAAGAAAGAAAGAAGAAAGTAAAAAGAAATAAGAAGAAAGAAAAAGAAAGAAAGAAGAAAGAAAGAAAGAAAGAAAGAATAAAGGTAGAAAGAAGAAAGAAAGAAGAAAGTAAAAAGAAATAAAGAAGAAAGAAAAAGAAAGAAAGAAGAAAGAATGAAGAAAGAAGAAAGAAACAAAGAAGTAAGAAAGAAGTAAAAAAGAAGTAAGAAAGAAGTAAGAAAGAAAGAAGAAAGAAAGAAGAAAGTAAAAAGAAATAAAGAAGAAAGAAAAAGAAAGAAAGAAGAAAGAAAGAAAGAAAGAAGAAAGAAGAAAGAAGAAAGAAAGAAGAAAAAAGAAGAGAGAAAGAAAGAAGAAAGAAAGAAGAAAGAAAGTTTAAGTAAACAAGAAATAATAAAGGAGGAAGGAAGAAAGAGAGAAGGAAGAAAGAAAGAAAGAAAGAACAAAGAAAGAAGAAAGAAAGAAGAAAGAAAATAAGTAAGAAAGAAGTAAAAAAGAAGTAAGAAAGAAGAAAGAAAGAAGAAAGAAAGAAGAAAGAAGAAAGAAAGAAGTAAGAATGAAGAAAGAAAGAAGAAAGAAAGATGAAAGAAAGAACGAAAGAAGAAAGAAAGAAGAAAGAAGAAAGAAAGAAGAAAGAAAGATGAAAGAAAGAAGAAAGAAGGAAAGAAGAGAGAAAAAAGAAAGAAAGAAAAAAGAAGAAAGAAAGAAGAAAGAAAGGAGAGAGAAAGAATAAAGGTAGAAAGAAGAAAGAAAGAAGAAAGAAAAAAGAAATAAAGAAGAAAGAAAGAAGAAAGAAAGAAGAAAGAAAGAAGTAAGAAAGAAGTAAGAAAGAAATAAGAAAGAAGTAAGAAAGAAAGAAGAAAGAAAGAAGAAAGAAAGACGAAAGAAAGAAAGAAGAAAGAAAAAAGAAAGAAGAAAGAAAGAAGTAAGAAAGAAGTAAGACAGAAGTAAGAAATAAGTAAGAAAAAAGAAGAAAGAAAGTAGAAAGAAAGAGAGAAGAAAGAAAGAAAGAAGAAAGAAGAAAGAAGGAAAGAAGAAAGAAAGAAGAAAGAAAGAAAGAAGAAAGAAAGAAGAAAGAAAAAAGAAAGAAAGAAGTAAGAAAGAAGTAAGAAATAAGTAAGAATGAAGTAAGAAAGAAAGAAGTAAGAAAGAAGTAAGACAGAAGTAAGAAATAAGTAACAACGAAAAAAAAAAGAAGAAAGAAAGAAGAAAGAAAGAAAAAAGAAAGAAGAAATAAAGAAAGAAAGAAAGTAGTAAGAAAGAAAGAAGAAAGAAGAAAGAAATACGGAAGAAAGAAAGAAGAAAGAAAAAGAAAGAAAAAAGAAAGAAAGAAGAAAGAAAGAAGAAAGAAAGAAGTAAGAAAGACGTAACAAAAAAGAAAGAAAAAGGTAAAAAGAAAGAAGAAAGAAAGAAGAAAGAAAGAAAGAAAGAAGAAAGAAAGAAAGAAGAAAGGAAGAAGAAAGAAGAAGGAAAGAAAGAAAGAAAAAAGAAGAAAGAAAGAAAAAGGAAAGAAAGAAGAAAGAAAGAAAGAAAGAAGAAAGAAAGAAGAAAGAAAGAAGAAAGAAAGGAGAAAGAAAGGAGAAAGAAAGAAAGAAAGAAGGAAGAAAGAAAGAAGAAAGAAAGAAAGAAGAATGAAAGAATAAAGAAAGAAAGAAGAAAGAAAAAAGAAGAAAGAAGTAATGAAGAAGTAAGAACGAAGTAAGAAAGAAAGAAGAAAGAAGAAAGAAAGAAAGACGAAAGAAAGAAGAAAGAAATAAGGAATAAAGAATGAAAGAAGAAAGAAAGAATATAGAAGGAAGAAAGAACAAAGAAAGAAGAAAGAAAAAGGTAAGAAAGAAGTAAGATAGAAGGAAGAAATAAGTAAGAAAGAAAGAATAAAGAAAGAAGAAAGAAAGAAGAAAGAAAGAAGAAAGAAAGAAGAAAGAAAGAAAGAAGAAAGAAGTAAGAAGGAAGAAAGAAAGAATTAAGAAAAGTAAGAAAGAAGAAGAAAGGAAGAAGAAAGCAAGAACTAATAAAGAAGAAATAAGAAAGAAAGAAAGAAGAAAGAAGAAAGAAACAATAAACAAAGAAGAAAGAAGAAAGAAAGAAGAAAGAAGGAAGAAAGAAAGAACGAATAAAGAAAGAAGAAAAGAATAAAGAAAGAAGAAAGAAGGAAGAAAGAAAGAAGAAAGAAGAAAGAAACAATAAAGAAAGAATAAAGAAGAAAGAAAGAAGAAAGAAGGAAGAAAAAAGAAAGAAAGAAAGAAGAAAGAATAAAGAAAGAAGAAAGAAAGAAGAAAGAAAGAAGAAAGAGAAGAAAGAAAGAAAGAAGAAGATAGAAAGAAAGATGAAAGAAAGAAGAAAGAAAGAAGAAAGAAAGAAGAAAGAGGTAAGAAAGAAAGAAGAAAGAAAGAAGAAAGAAAGAAAAAGAAAGAGGAAAGAAAAAAGAAAGAAAGAAGAAAGTAAGAAAGAAGAAAGAAGAAAGAAGAAATAAGAAGAAAGAAAGAAAGAAAGAAGAAGAAGAAAGAAAGAAGAAGAATAAAGAAAGAAGAAGGAAAGAAGAAAGAAGAAAGAAAGAAGAAAGAAAGAAGAATGAAAGAAAGAAATTAAGAGGAAAGAAAGAAAGAAGAAAGAAAGAAAAAAAGAAAGAAAGAAGAAAGAAAGGAGAAAGAAACAAGAAAGAAAGATGAAAGAAAGAATAAAGAAAGAAGAAAGAAAGAAGAGAGAAAGAAGAGAGAAAGAAGAAAGAAAGAATTAAGAAAGAAATAACGAAGAAATAAAGAAGAAGGAAAAGAAGAAAGAAAGAAAGAAGAATGAAGAAAGAAGAAGAAAGAAAGAAGAAAGGAAGAAAAAGAAAGAAAGAAAGAAGAAAGAAATAAGAAAGAAAGAAGAAAGAAAGAAGAAAAAAGAAGAAGGAAAGAAAAAGAAAGAAGAAAGAAAGAAGAAAGAAGAAAGAAAGAAGAAAGAAAGAAGTAAGAAAGAAGTAAGAAAGAAGTAAGAAAGAAATAAGAAAGAAAGAAAGAAAGAAGAAAGAAGAAAGAAAGAAAGAAGATAGAAAGAATAAAGAAAAAAGACAGAAAGAAGAAAGAATAAAGAAAGAAGATAGAAAGAAAGAAGAAAGAAAGAAGAAAGAAAGAAGAAAGAAGAAAGAAGAAGGAAAGTAGAAAGAAAGAAAGAAAGAAGTAAGAAAGAAGTAAGAAGTAAGAAATAAATAAGAAAGGATGAAGAAAGTAAGAAGACGGGAAGAAAGAAGAAAGAAAGAACAAAGAAAGAATGAAGAAAGAAAGAAGAAAGAAAGAAGAAAGGAAGAAGTAAGAAAGAAGTAAGAAATAAAGAAGAAAGAAAGAAGAAAGAAGAAAGAAAGAAGAAAGAAAGAAGTAAGAAAGAAGAAAGAAAGAAGAAAGAAAGAAAGAAGACAGAAAGAAGAAAGGAAGAAGAAAGAAGAATAAAGAAAGAAGAAAGAAAGAAGAAAGAAAGAAGAAAGGAAGAAGAAAGGAAGAATAAAGAAAGAAGTAAGAAAAAAGAAAGAAAGAAGAAAGAAAGAAGAAAGAAAGAAGTAAGAAAGAAAGAAGAAAGACAGAAGAATGAAAGAAGAAAGAAAGAAAGAAGAAAGAAAGAAGAAAGAAAGAAAGACGAAAGAAAGAAAGAAGGAAAGAAAGAGAGAAGAAAGAAAGAAGAAAGAAAGAAAGAAAGAAGAAAGAAAGAAGTGGTAAAGAAGTAAGAAAGAAGTAAGAAAGAAGTAATCAAGAAAGAAAAAAGAAGAAAGAAAGAAGTAAGAAAGAAGTAAAAGGAAGTAAAAAGAAGTAAGAAAGAAGTAAGAAAGAAGAAAGGAAGAAGAAAGAAAGAAGAAAGAAAGAAAGAAAGAAAAAGGTAGAAAGAAGAAAGAAAGAAGAAAGTAAAAAGAAATAAAGAAGAAAGAAAAAGAAAGAAAGAAGAAAGAAAGAAAGAAAGAAAGAATAAAGGTAGAAAGAAGAAAGAAAGAAGAAAGTAAAAAGAAATAAAGAAGAAAGAAAAAAGAAAGAAAGAAGAAAGAATGAAGAAAGAAGAAAGAAACAAAGAAGTAAGAAAGAAGTAAAAAAGAAGTAAGAAAGAAGTAAGAAAGAAAGAAGAAAGAAAGAAGAAAGTAAAAAGAAATAAAGAAGAAAGAAAAAGAAAGAAAGAAGAAAGAAAGAAAGAAAGAAGAAAGAAAGAAAGAAGAAAGAAAGAAGAAAAAAGAAGAGAGAAAGAAAGAAGAAAGAAAGAAGAAAGAAAGTTTAAGTAAACAAGAAATAATAAAGGAGGAAGGAAGAAAGAGAGAAGGAAGAAAGAAAGAAAGAAAGAACAAAGAAAGAAGAAAGAAAGAAGAAAGAAAATAAGTAAGAAAGAAGTAAAAAAGAAGTAAGAAAGAAGAAAGAAAGAAGAAAGAAAGAAGAAAGAAGAAAGAAGGAAGTAAGAATGAAGAAAGAAAGAAGAAAGAAAGAAGAAAGAAAGAACGAAAGAAGAAAGAAAGAAGAAAGAAGAAAGAAAGAAGAAAGAAAGATGAAAGAAAGAAGAAAGAAGGAAAGAAGAGAGAAAAAAGAAAGAAAGAAAAAAGAAGAAAGAAAGAAGAAAGAAAGGAGAGAGAAAGAATAAAGGTAGAAAGAAGAAAGAAAGAAGAAAGAAAAAAGAAATAAAGAAGAAAGAAAGAAGAAAGAAAGAAGAAAGAAAGAAGTAAGAAAGAAGTAAGAAAGAAATAAGAAAGAAGTAAGAAAGAAAGAAGAAAGAAAGAAGAAAGAAAGACGAAAGAAAGAAAGAAGAAAGAAAAAAGAAAGAAGAAAGAAAGAAGTAAGAAAGAAGTAAGACAGAAGTAAGAAATAAGTAAGAAAAAAGAAGAAAGAAAGTAGAAAGAAAGAGAGAAGAAAGAAAGAAAGAAGAAAGAAGAAAGAAGAAGGAAAGAAGAAAGAAAGAAGAAAGAAAGAAAGAAGAAAGAAAGAAGAAAGAAAAAAGAAAGAAAGAAGTAAGAAAGAAGTAAGAAATAAGTAAGAATGAAGTAAGAAAGAAAGAAGTAAGAAAGAAGTAAGACAGAAGTAAGAAATAAGTAACAACGAAAAAAAAAAGAAGAAAGAAAGAAGAAAGAAAGAAAAAAGAAAGAAGAAATAAAGAAAGAAAGAAAGTAGTAAGAAAGAAAGAAGAAAGAAGAAAGAAATACGGAAGAAAGAAAGAAGAAAGAAAAAGAAAGAAAAAAGAAAGAAAGAAGAAAGAAAGAAGAAAGAAAGAAGTAAGAAAGACGTAACAAAAAAGAAAGAAAAAGGTAAAAAGAAAGAAGAAAGAAAGAAGAAAGAAAGAAAGAAAGAAGAAAGAAAGAAAGAAGAAAGGAAGAAGAAAGAAGAAGGAAAGAAAGAAAGAAAAAAGAAGAAAGAAAGAAAAAGGAAAGAAAGAAGAAAGAAAGAAAGAAAGAAGAAAGAAAGAAGAAAGAAAGAAGAAAGAAAGGAGAAAGAAAGGAGAAAGAAAGAAAGAAAGAAGGAAGAAAGAAAGAAGAAAGAAAGAAAGAAGAATGAAAGAATAAAGAAAGAAGAAGAAAGAAAAAAGAAGAAAGAAGTAATGAAGAAGTAAGAACGAAGTAAGAAAGAAAGAAGAAAGAAGAAAGAAAGAAAGACGAAAGAAAGAAGAAAGAAATAAGGAATAAAGAATGAAAGAAGAAAGAAAGAATATAGAAGGAAGAAAGAACAAAGAAAGAAGAAAGAAAAAGGTAAGAAAGAAGTAAGATAGAAGGAAGAAATAAGTAAGAAAGAAAGAATAAAGAAAGAAGAAAGAAAGAAGAAAGAAAGAAGAAAGAAAGAAGAAAGAAGAAAGAAGAAAGAAGTAAGAAGGAAGAAAGAAAGAATTAAGAAAAGTAAGAAAGAAGAAGAAAGGAAGAAGAAAGCAAGAACTAATAAAGAAGAAATAAGAAAGAAAGAAAGAAGAAAGAAGAAAGAAACAATAAACAAAGAAGAAAGAAGAAAGAAAGAAGAAAGAAGGAAGAAAGAAAGAACGAATAAAGAAAGAAGAAAAGAATAAAGAAAGAAGAAAGAAGGAAGAAAGAAAGAAGAAAGAAGAAAGAAACAATAAAGAAAGAATAAAGAAGAAAGAAAGAAGAAAGAAGGAAGAAAAAAGAAAGAAAGAAAGAAGAAAGAATAAAGAAAGAAGAAAGAAAGAAGAAAGAAAGAAGAAAGAGAAGAAAGAAAGAAAGAAGAAGATAGAAAGAAAGTTGAAAGAAAGAAGAAAGAAAGAAGAAAGAAAGAAGAAAGAGGTAAGAAAGAAAGAAGAAAGAAAGAAGAAAGAAAGAAAAAGAAAGAGGAAAGAAAAAAGAAAGAAAGAAGAAAGTAAGAAAGAAAGAAGAAAGAAAGAAGAAATAAAGAAGAAAGAAAGAATAAGAAAGACGAAAGAAAGAAAGAAAGAAGAAATAAAGAAAGAAGAAGGAAAGAAGAAAGAAGAAAGAAAGAAGAAAGAAAGAAGAATGAAAGAAAGAAATTAAGAGGAAAGAAAGAAAGAAGAAAGAAAGAAGAAAGAAAGAGAAAGAAAGAAGAAAGAAAGAAAGAAGAAAGAAAGAAAGAATAAAGAAGTAATAAAGAAGTAAGAAGTAAGAAAGAAGTAAGAAAGAATTATTAAAGAAAGAAGAAAGAAAGACGAAAGAAAGAAGAAAGAAAGAAGAAAGAAAGAATTAAAGAAGAAAGTTGTAAGAAAGAAGTAAGAAAGAAGAAAGAAAGAAAGAAGAAAGAAAGAAGAAAGAAAGAAGAAAGAAAGAAGGACAGAAGAAAGAAAGAAGAAAGAAAGAAGAAACAAAGAAAGAAATAAGAAAGAAAGAAATAAGAAAGAAGAAAGAAAGAAGAAAGAAAGAAGAAAGAAAGAAAGAAAGAAGAAAGAAAAAGAACGAAGTAAGAAAGAAGTCAGAAAGAAGTAAGAAAGAAGTATGAAATAAAGAAGAAAGGAAGAAGAAAGAAAGAAGAAAGAAGAAATAAGAAAGAAGAAAGAAGAAAGAAGGATGAAATAAATAAGAAAGAAGAAAGAAAGAAGTCAGAAAGAAGAAAGAAGAAAGAAAGAAAGAAGAAAGAAGAAAGAAAGAAGAAAGAAAGAAGAGAGAAGAAAGAAGAAAGAAAGAAGAAAGAAAGAAAGAAAGAAAGAAAGAAAGAAAGAAAGAAAGAAAGAAAGAAAGAAAGAAAGAAAGAAAGAAAGAAGAAAAAAGAAGATAGAAAGAAAGATGAAAGAAAGGAGAAAGAAGGAAAGAAGAGAGAAAGAAGAAAGAAAGAAAGAAGAAAGAAGAAAAAAAGAAGAAAGAAAGAGAGAAAGAATAAAGGTAGAAAGAAGAAAGAAAAAAGAAATAAAGAAGAAAGAAAGAAGAAAAAAAGAAGAAAGAAAGAAGAAAAAAGAAAGAAAGAAGTAAGACAGAAGTAAGAAAGAAGTAAGAATGAAGTAAGAAAGAAAGAAGAATGAAAGAAGAAAGAAAGAAGAAAGAAAAAAGTAAGAAAGAAGTAAGAAAGAAGTAAAAAAGAAGTAAGACAGAAGTAAAAAAGAAGAAAGGAAGAAGAAAGAAGGAAGAAAGAAAGAAGAAAGAAAGAAGAAAGAAGAATAAAGAAAGAAAAATATAAATGAAGAAAGAAGAAAGAAAGAAAGAAAGAAAAAAGAAAGAATGAAGAAACAAAGAAGAAACAAAGAAGAAAGAAAGAAGAAAGAAAGAAGAAGAAAGAAGTAAGAAGGAAAGAAATAAGTTGTAATAAAGAAGTAAGAAAGAAAGAAGAAAGAAAGAAGAAAGAAAGGAAGAAGAAAGGAAGAAGAACGGAAGAATAAAGAAATAAGAAAGAAGAAAGAAATAAGAAAGAAGTAAGAAAGAAAGAAGTAAGAAAGAAAGAAGAAGAAAGAAGAAAGAAGAAAGAAAGAAGAAAGAAAGAAGAGAGAAAGAAAGAAGAAAAAAGCAGAAAGAAAGAAGAAAGAAAGAAAGATGAAAGAAAGCAGAAAGAAAGAAGAAAGAAGAAAGAAAGAAGAAAGAAAGAAGAAAGAAAGAAGAAAGAAAGAAGTAAGAAAGAAGTAGAAAGAAGAAAGAAAGAAGAAAAAAAAGAAGAAAGAAAGAAAGAAGAAAGAAAGAAGAAGAAAGAAGAAAGGAAGAATGAAGAAACAAAGAAAGAAGAAAGAAAGAAAGAAAGAAAGAAGAAAGAAAGAAGAAAGAAAGAAAAAGAAAGAAAAAAGAATGAAGTAAGAAAGAAGTAACAAAGAAGTAAGAAACAAGTAAGAAAGAAGTAAGAAAGAAGTAAGAAAGAAAGAAGAAAGAAAGAAAGAAAAAAGAAAGAATAAAAAGAAGAAAGAAAGAGAGAAGAAAGAAAGAAGAAAGAAACAAAGAAGAAAGGAAGAATGAAGAAACAAGGAAAGAAGAAATAAAAAAGAAAGAAAGAAGAAAGAAGAAAGAAAGAAGAAAGAAAGAGGAAATAAGAAAGAAAGACGAAATAAGTAAGAAAGAAACTAGTAAGAAAGAAAGAAGAAAGCAAGAAGAAAGAAAGAAGAAAGAAAGAAGAAATAAAGAATAAAGAAGAAAGAAAGAAAGAAGAGGAAAGAAGGAAGAAAGGAAGAAGAAAGAAAGAGGAAAGAAAGAAGAAAGAAAGAAGAAAGAGAGAAAGAAGAAAGAAAGACGAAAGAAAGAAGAAAGAATGAAGAAATAAAGAAGAAAGAAGAAAGAAAGAAAGAAGAAAGAATGAAGAAAGAAGAAAGAAAGAATTAGAAAAAATAAGAAAGAAGTAAGAAGGAAAGAAATAAGTTGTAGGAAGAAGTAAGAAAGAAAGAAGAAAGAAAGAAGAAAGAAAGGAAGAAGAAAGGAAGAAGAACGGAAGAATAAAGAAAGAAGAAATAAGAAGAAACAAAGAGGTAAGAAAGAACTAAGAGAGAAAGAAGAAAGAAAGAAGAATGAAAGAAGAATGAAAGAAGAAAGAAAGAAAGAAAGAAGAAAGAAAGAAAGAATAAAGAATGAAAGAAGAAAGAAGAAAGAAAGAAGTAAGAAAGAAGAAAGAAGTAAGAAAGAAAGAAGAAAGAAGAAAGAAAGAAGAAAGATAGAAGACAGAAAAAAGAAAGCAAGAAGAAAGAAGAGAGAAATAAGAAAGAAGTAAGAAAGAAAGAAGTAAGAAAGAAATAAAAAAGAAGAAAGAAAGAAGTAAGGAAGAAGTGAGAAAGAAAGAAGAAAGAAAGAAATAGAAAGAAAGAAGAAGAAAGAAGAAAGAAAGATGAAAGAAGATAGTAAGAAGAAAGAAAGAAGAAAGAAAGAAGAAAGAAGGAAGAAATAAGAAAGAAGTAGGAAGAAAGAAGTAAGAAAGAAAGAAGAAAGAAAGAAGAAAGAAGAAAGAAAGATAAAGAAAGAAGAAAGAAAGAAGGAAGAAAGAAGAAAGAAAGAAGAAAGAAGAAGAGAGAAAGAAAGAAGAAAAAAAGCACAAAGAAAGAAGAAAGAAAGTAAGAAGAAAGAAAGAAGAAGAAAGAAGAAAGAAAGAAGAAAGAAGAAAGAAAGAAGAAAGAAAGAAGAAAGAAGAAAGAAAGAAAAAAGAAGTAAGAAAGAAAGAAGAAAGAAAGAAGAAAGAAGAAAGAAGAAAGAAGAAAGAAGAAAGAAGAAAGAAATAATGAAGAAAGAAGAAAGAAAGATGAAAGAAAGAAAGAAGCAAGAAAGAAAGAAAAAAGAAGTAAGAAAGAAAGAAGAAAGAAAGAAGAAAGAAGAAAGAAGAAAGAAATGAAGAAAGAAAGAAGAAAGAAAGAAGAAAGAAAGAAAGAATTAAGAAAGAAAGAAAAAAGAAGTAAGAAAGAAAGAAGAAAGAAAGAAGAATGAAAGAAGAAAGAAATAAAGAACAAAGAAAGAAAGAATAAGAAATAAAGAAGAAAGAAGAAAGAAAGAAGTAAGAAAGAAGAAAGAAGTAAGAAAGAAATAAGAAAGAAGAAAGAAAGAAGAAAAAAGAAGAAAGAAAGAAGAAAGAAAGAAGAAAGATAGAAGAAAGAAAAAAGAAAGAAAGAAGAAAGAAGAAAGAAATAAGAAAGAAGTAAGAAAGAAAGAAGTAAGAAAGAAATAAGAAAGAAGAAAGAAAGAAGTAAGGAAGAAGTAAGAAAGAAGGAAGAAAGAAAGAAATAAGAAAGAAAGAATAAAGAAAGAAGAAAGAAAGAAGAAAGAAGAAAGAAAGAAGAAAAAAAGAAGAAAGAAAGAAGAAAGAAGAAAGAAATAAGAAAGAAGTAAGAAAGAAAGAAGTAAGAAAGAAAGAAGAAAGAAGAAAGAAAGAAGAAAGAAAGAAGAGAGAAAGAAAGAAGAAAAAAAGCAGAAAGAAAGAAGAAAGAAAGAAATATGAAAGAAAGCAGAAAGAAAGAAGAAAGAAAGAAAGAAGAAAGAAAGAAGAAAGAAAGAAGTAAGAAAGAAGTAAGAAAGAAGTAAGAAAGAAAGAAGAAAGAAAGAAGAAAGAAAGAAGAAAGAAAGAAGAAAGAAGAATAAGAAAGAAGTAAGAAAGAAGTAAGAAAGAAGTAAGAAAGAGTAAGAAGAAGAAGAAAGAAACAAGAAAGAAAGAAAGAAGAAAGAAAGAAGAAAGAAAGAAGAAATAAAGAATAAAGAAGAAAGAAAGAACGAAGAGAGAAAGAAGGAAGAAAGGAAGAAGAAAGAAAGAAAGAGGAAAGAAAGAAGAAAGAAAGAAGAAAGAGAGAAAGAAGAAAGTAAGACGAAAGAAAGAAGAAAGAAAGACGAAATAAAGAAGAAAGAAGAAAGAAAGAAAGAAGAAAGAATGAAGAAAGAAGAAAGAAAGAAGTAAGAAAAAATAAGAAAGAAGTAAGAAGGAAAGAAATAAGTTGTAAGAAAGGAGTTAGAAAGAAAGAAGAAAGAAAGAAGAAAGAAAGGAAGAAGAAAGGAAGAAGAACGGAAGAATAAAGAAAGGAGAAATAAAGAAGAAAAAAGAGGTAAGAAAGAACTAAGAGAGAAAGAGAAAGAAAGAATGAAAGAAGAATGAAAGAAGAAGAAGAAAGAAAGAAAGAAAGAAGAAAGAAAGAAAGAATAAAGAATGAAAGAAGAAAGAAGAAAGAAAGAAGTAAGAAAGAAGAAAGAAGTAAGAAAGAAAGAAGAAAGAAGAAAGAAGAAGTAAGGAAGAAGTGAGAAAGAAAGAAGAAAGAAAGAAAGAAGAAAGAAAGAAGAAAGAAAGAAGAAAGAAAGATGAAAGAAGATAGTAAGAAGAAAGAAAGAAGAAAGAAAGAAGAAAGAAGGAAGAAATAAGAAAGAAGTAGGAAAGAAAGAAGTAAGAAAGAAAGAAGAAAGAAAGAAGAAAGAAGAAAGAAAGAATAAAGAAAGAAGAAAGAAAGAAGGAAGAAAGAAGAAAGAAAGAAGAAAGAAAGAAGAGAGAAAGAAAGAAGAAAAAAAGCACAAAGAAAGAAGAAAGAAGTAAGAAGAAAGAAAGAAGAAAGAAAGAAGAAAGAAAGAAGAAAGAAGAAAGAAGAAAGAAAGAAGAAAGAAGAAAGAAAGAAAAAAGAAGTAAGAAAGAAAGAAGAAAGAAAGAGAAAGAAGAAAGAAGAAAGAAGAAAGAAGAAAGAAATAATGAAGAAAGAAAGAAGAAAGAAAGATGAAAGAAAGAAAGAAGCAAGAAAGAAAGAAAAAAGAAGTAAGAAAGAAAGAAGAAAGAAAGAAGAAAGAAGAAAGAAGAAAGAAATGAAGAAAGAAAGAAGAAAGAAAGAAGAAAGAAAGAAAGAATTAAGAAAGAAAGAAAAAAGAAGTAAGAAAGAAAGAAGAAAGAAAGAAGAATGAAAGAAGAAAGAAATAAAGAACAAAGAAAGAAAGAATAAAGAAAGAAAGAAGAAAGAAGAAAGAAAGAAGTAAGAAAGAAGAAAGAAGTAAGAAAGAAAGAAGAAAGAAAGAAGAAAGAAAGAATAAAGAAAGAAGAAAGAAAGAAGAAAGAAGAAAGAAAGAAGAAAAAAAGAAGAAAGGAAGAAGAAAGAAGAAAGAAATAAGAAAGAAGTAAGAAAGAAAGAAGTAAGAAAAGAAAGAAGAAAGAAAGAAGAAAGAAGAAAGAAAGAAGAAAGAAAGAAGAGAGAAGAAAGAAGAAAAAAAGCAGAAAGAAAGAAGAAAGAAAGAAATATGAAAGAAAGCAGAAAGAAAGAAGAAAGAAAGAAAGAAGAAAGAAAGAAGAAAGAAAGAAGTAAGAAAGAAGTAAGAAAGAAGTAAGAAAGAAAGAAGAAAGAAAGAAGAAAGAAAGAAAGAAAGAAAGAAGAAAGAAAGAAGAAAGAAAGAAGTAAGAAAGAAGTAAGAAAGAAGTAAGAAAGAAAGAAGAAAGAAACAAGAAAGAAAGAAGAAAGAAAGAAAGAAGAAAGAAAGAAGAAAGAAAGAAGAAAGAAAGAAGAAATAAAGAATAAAGAAGAAAGAAAGAACGAAGAGAGAAAGAAGGAAGAAAGGAAGAAGAAAGAAAGAAAGAGGAAAGAAAGAAGAGAGAAAGAAGAAAGAGAGAAAGAAGAAAGTAAGACGAAAGAAAGAAGAAAGAAAGACGAAATAAAGAAGAAAGAAGAAAGAAAGAAAGAAGAAAGAATGAAGAAAGAAGAAAGAAAGAAGTAAGAAAAAATAAGAAAGAAGTAAGAAGGAAAGAAATAAGTTGTAAGAAAGGAGTTAGAAAGAAAGAAGAAAGAAAGAAGAAAGAAAGGAAGAAGAAAGGAAGAAGAACGGAAGAATAAAGAAAGGAGAAATAAAGAAGAAAAAAGAGGTAAGAAAGAACTAAGAGAGAAAGAAGAAAGAAAGAAGAATGAAAGAAGAATGAAAGAAGAAAGAAAGAAAGAAAGAAAGAAAGAATAAAGAATGAAAGAAGAAAGAAGA